>NC_056726.1:1544521490-1544587948 GCF_019279795.1 Protopterus annectens
TATGCACTTGGTGTTAAGGAATACATTCAAGTTTTAGAAATATTTATCAAAAATTGATAAGAAAACTAATGTTATGGATTGTATTTGTGTAATGCTTACTTTTGGAGAATCTTTCATATTATTTTAGGTAAATATATAGGCTGCCAAAGGCCATTAAGAAAATTACAAGTAAGAGATATTGCTTATTCTTTAAACACTCAGGATGATCTAATGCGGATTTCAGTCTCTTGGACTTGGTTTTGGGCAGGTTGACAATTCCAATATTTTGAATAGAGTGTTTAGTACACTTTGTATATTAAAATATTTTTAACCAGATTATGAGTATAAACTAGGTTGGGAAATGTATTGGATATATTAAGCACTTCTAGGACTGTTCAGTAAGAAAGGTGCACACATGTTATGGCCTATTCCTATTCCATTATGTTCTCATATGCCATGTCCATTTAACAGCAATCCCCCTGTATAATACAATAAGAAAAAAAAAACATTCAAAAGTCAATGGTTTTTGAATGCCTACTCTATGGAATATTATTTTTACAAACATGGATGTAAATGAAATATGAAACCTATTGACAAATGCCATTACTAGGTCCAAGAAAAATACTTCTAGAGGTAGTTGAGGCTTAGAAACAACACCAACAACAAAAATAATCAAAGTCAGAAATAAACTGTTAAAGAGGAAGGAGTGTGGAAGAAGTTAGATTGTCAGAGACACCCAGACTTAAACCCTATACATTAGCTATGGGAGGTAAGATTCTTAAGCCTCCACACCAACTGTAAGTCCTCCAATTTCTTTTTGCTTTTTTGTGGTAAAGCACTGATGATTACAGTCTGTCATTGTCAATCGCAGAGTTTTATAGTTCTCTGGTTCATAAAATGCATGTTGATGGAAAACCTGTTTTTCTGTTAAATTTTTGAGTGGTTTAGTGTAGTCTGCTCTTATCTGTCTCTAGTTTTCCCTCATATTTATGTACTACCCTAGAGCACATCATTTAACCAGACAGTGCTATGGGGTAAATGGAAACCTGGGAAAGGCTCTTCAAGGGTCCCACTGGACTGTAAGCCCTAAAACTACCCATGAACCAGAGCAAAGACCTCCAAGGCAGAAATGCACTCAATCACCACAACACAACACTAATCATGAGACACATAACTCTCCTAAACAGTGTCCATTCAACCAAAGCCCCTAAGGCAAAAGAGCATTCCCAGCACACTAGTCATAGGTGACTTGATAGTGAGGCACACTGATGTCCCACTTACTAGGTTGAATAAGGAGAAAGTAACAGTCAGCTGCCTGTCAGGTGCCAGGATCCATCACATAATGCACGCACTCAGGTCCCTCAACCACAGGTACAAATATGAGTCTGTCATTGTACATGTGGGTATGAATGACCTGAGACATACCTCCTTGGACTACATGAAAAGAGACATGGAGGAGCTCTTGGATTATGTAGCCTAGGTAGGTATGACCCTAGCCCTGAGCAGCATCCCACCATCACCCAGAATGATACCACAGTACATGCAGAAAATTATTGATTTCAACAATTGGCTAAGTTTCTGGTGTCATTCTAAGGGGATCCAGTATCTGTCTACCTGGGATGACATGTTTGACAGACCTCGATGCTTTGCCAGAGATGGCCTGCATCTGTCTCCCCTGGACTTCCGGATACTGGCCAAGGCTCTTGCCACCCCTATATTGGCTTTTTTAGGCAGTATTCCAAAGACCAAATTACCACCATAACAGCTACAAACAAATGCAATCTGAGAGTCATGCTGCTCAATGCTAGAAGTCTTAATCTTAAAATGCACTCGCTCAAAGCACTCTTTAAAATGGAGAACATCGACATTTGTGCTGTAACAGAGACCTGGTTCAAGGCAACAGAAAGCACCCCTGCACTACCAGGTTATAACTCATTCCACACCTTTTGGCCCCAGAACTTGGGCCAAAGCTCCAAAGCTGGTGGGGTTTCCATAGTCATAAAGGATGTGCACACCTCCAGACTGGTAGCCCAACATAATGCATCAGAGATACGTCAGGTTCAGCTAACATTGGGCAAGACAGCAATTCAGATTGTAGCCTGTTATATGTCCCCAGCCATGTCCCAAGACTCACATTCCATATTCCTAAGCACCCTGGAGAATATTAGGGTCCAACCTAACACTCTCATACTGGGCAATTTCAACTTCCCCTCCATTAACTGGGAAAGCTACTCATGTACCAATACACTTGCCCAACATTTCCTGGAATTCATTAATTCCAATGCCCTAGACCAGCTTGTTCTTACCCCCACTAGAGGTAGCAAACATCCCTGACCTGGGCATTACTAACATGGGCGTCCATTGCTCTATACCAATAGTGAACTCCTGCCTGGTTAGATCTGATGACAAACTAAGCACCTTGGAACCCCCCCCCCCCCTAAAAGTAAACACCATGAAAAACTCCAAAGCTAACTTTGGGCTCCTAAAGACAGAAGTGGCTAACTTCACGGCACCCATGCAAATAAAGAATAGTTGCATGACCACCAAATCATACACCAATGCACTGTATGAACACTTACACAAATGCATGGATCACGCCATACCCGATAGAACCAAGATGCTCTCCTCCAAAAAAAGGAAGCCAATCTGGTGGTCCCCTGCTATAAACAAATTCTACAACAGAAGGAGGAAACTGATGCAGAATAAGGTGAAGTCCCAAGACTGGAAAAACTTACTTATCAGCCACAACAAAAAGTTGAGATCCCTCATCAAATCCTCTAAAGCTAGCTATGAAAATAAAATTGCAGCAGATAATTAAGACAACCACAGTATCTTCTATAGTTATGTAAAGAATCTCCTCAGCAATACCCAGATTTGCTCTGAGCTACTGCACAATGATGCCTCCTATACCAAGCCAACAGATATAGCCAATATACTGGCAAACAGACTCAGTGCCAACTTTACACTTCCCACCCCAAAGGACCAATCACAATACCAGTAGATTGCCAGACACCCAGTATTACTGCTGCACAGGTTAAAACAGCACTATCCAAGGCCAAGAATACAGCTTCTATGGGACCTGACAATATCCCTGGCTGTCTTCTACATGAACTACAGAGTGAACTAGCACCTCACCTGTGTGCCCTGTTCAATCACAGCCTCACCTCAGGCTTTGTCCCTACCAAATGGTACACTGTTACAGTCATCCCTCTTCACAAATGAGGAGTGAGTACAGACCCTGGGAACTATCACCCCATTAGCTTGACAAGTCTGATATGCAAAGCTATGGAACGCATTATCATGGACCTAGTAAACAAGGATATAGGGAATCTCCAAACTCTAGATTCCACACAGTTTGGTTTTGTGAAGGGGTAGATCATGCCTGCTCAATTTGGTCAACTTTTTTGAGTCAGTTATTCCCCACTCAGGAATCATAGAAAAACTCACTAAGTTAGGCATCAACCCCTATATAACTAGGTGGGTTGCAAACTGGCTCACAGATAGAACCCACAATGTGAAAGTAGCTGACTCCAAGTCAGACTGCTGACCAGTCACAAGTGGAGTCCCACAGGGTTCGGTCCTGGGTCCTCTCCTGTTTTGTATCTACTTCTCAGAAGTCCAGGCCAACATGAAGGGACTCTGGCTGACAAAGTTCACAGATATTTGCAAGTTGGGAGTCATTATTAAATCTCCAAATGATGTTGACATCCTACAGAAAGGCCTCACTGAGACCAACGACTGGTGTCAGAACCATGGCCTTAAGCTAAATGCCAAAAAATGTGTCATCATTCCCTTTCGGAAAAACCCAGTTCCCATGAATTACTACATCGATGGTAGTCCACTGAACACAGAAGGCATTACAAGAGATCTGGGAACACAGGTTGACAGCAACCTCTCTTTTGACCACCACATTGTCACTGTGGTCAGAATGTGCTTCATTGTGGCATTATCTCATTACTAAGGGTTTTGCATCCAGGAAGAAAGAGGTCATTGTCTCCCTCTACTCTTCCCTCATTAGGCCAATCATAGAGTACAGTGCCCCATTTGGCATGTACCGCACTAGACACCTGCAACAACTGGAGAGGCTGCAAAGGTACTTCACAAAGAGGATCCTAGGCCTTAAATACTTGTCCTACATGGACAGACTAAAAAAACTACATCTATTCTCTGTCTCATATCGCCTACATAGAGGCAATCTCTGCTTGACTTACAAAGCCATGTCTGACCCAGCTCTATTAGAAATGCTACATCTAAAGAAATCCCAATCCCTCCACACCACACACTCCAGAGACCTCAACCTTATTACCACAATCAACAGAACATGCTGGAGGGGCAGGTTCATAACCCAGAGACTGCCCATGCTATGGAATAGACATCCCATACATGTCAAACAGAGCACTTCACTGGCCCTCTTCAAGAGAAATCTTGATGAGTGGATGGGAAATAGAAAATTCACCCCGGGGATCACTCCAGTGGCTCAACTCGACAGAGGCACTGGGAACTAAGGTCGAGTGGCAAGATGACAGGGGAATCCTATGGGCTAGGCTTGTGAAGGCTTCAGGGCCATTACCCTAGTACACACCTATGAACCTATGAACCTATGAACCTATAAAGGAAGGAAACTGAGTGAAGTAAACAGAAGAGCATCATCTAATGAGCCATGTTGTTTGCATGTGATCCATGATTAATATTTATTATGCTCATAAATACTCTTCTGTTTAAACTCTGCTACACATGGCTGCATCTTACGGTATGATGATTGTGATCTTTATATGATTTCAAGTTGTTCACCCACAGCTACCAATTAAGTACAAGTGAATATAACTGCTCATGGGGTGGGGGCCACTCTATGGATGAAAGAACCTGATGCTCTCATCATCTGGTCATTTTTAAACATTTTTTAATCCAGCTTTGCAGGACTAGTGTGTAAGCATGTGAATTAAGTTGTAATACTTTGGCTACTGCATGTTTATGTGTAACAAATTTAAAACGTGACCTTGGTCATTATTATTTATTTTATTTACACAGCAATCTGAGAAGGATTTGGTTAGCAATACAGCTATAACTGCTGGGTTTGGGGGATGGCATTGGATATAATGTACACATAATCCACCACTGGTCAGATGCATTTTCAATGAATGTGTGTTCTAATGGAAGAGAAGTTTACTGTTGTTAAGTCTGTTTTTCATGTGATACAACAAGGGAAGTAAGAAAAATTGCAAATCTCTTTACAAAATGTTAAAAAACTACTTAATGGTGACAAAGGAAATATTAAGAAGTGGTAGAGCAAAATAGACATCCTTCACCCTTCCATATCAAAGACATAATTTTCAACATATTAAGATGGATTTTATTAACTTCAGTGGCAGAGATGAACTGTCTAACAATCACTTGACATTGCTCAGGCAAAATCCTGTGATATCCCGTTGCAGATATCTAAAGCAACCTCTGGTACTGCCCAGATATCCCATGCTTGGAAATTTGCAACAGTAAGTTCCACATATAATAGAAAAGGTGCACATGATTGCCTAAGTAGTTTTAGATGCATCGGTCTGATGTCAAACACTGGAAAAGTAATGCAGTCACCTGCATTCACAGCATTACTTACAAAATTAGATTCAGAAGTAAGTACTAGGCTAGCTGCCCTTGCAGGCCATTTTAAGGGAATTGTGTCAACTCACTGAAGATCGTTTCAGCAATTGTTAAGTCAAAAAGTACCTGCTGAAACCACCTTTGGCGAGCATTTTTTTTTTTTTGCAAGGTGACAAGCTCCCCTACAGCCTCATGTTGGGGAGACACCCACACATCCCCAAACCTTTGTATATACCAACACAAACAGCAACACAATAAAAAATATTGTAAATCAAATCAAACAACAAAGGCTGGGACACCAAATGTATTATAACAAAGCAATAAAACACTCGCGCCTCAGCTCAAAAAAGCCTTCAAGGAGTAAAAAACACAAAATCACAGAGCTTTAATAGTATTAAAAGCTTCTGCCCCCTAATTATATAACTAATTAATCAATTAAAACAATTAAAACATCAAACAAAAAAATTCCAGTTTCATTCTACATTTAAGCCAGCAGGAGTCAGAGTTGCAAACTTTAAAATAAATAAAGCCTCTTTATATAATTATTTCTTTTTAATATCTAAACATCTTTCATATACATTTATTTTTTCTAAAATTGTACCTCTGAGACCCATTGGATCACTAGCATGGTGAAGTTTAAAATACATAACAAGAGGGCTTTCAGGTTTCCCATTTTTAATATCCATTGACATGTTCTTGTAACCTAAGTTTGAAAGCCTTCTTGCTTCCACCATTACAAAACATTCTGCATGGACACTCCAATGTATAAACAATACCTTCTGTGTAGCAGCAATATCTACTTTTTCTTCTTCTTTTGGCTTTTCCCGGTTAGGGGTCACCACAGCGGATCACCTGTCCACTCATGATTGGCAGTGGAGTTTTACAGTGTCGAGTTGCCAGCCCGGCGCCCAACCTTCCACAGAAGCACACACACACACACACACACACACACACACACACACACACACACACACACACACACACACACTCACACATGCATTCACACCTAGGGCCAATGTATAGTGTCCAATCCACCTGCAGCATGTCTTTGGGATGTGGGAGGAAACCGGACCACCCAGAGGAAACCCACACGACCTTAGGGAGGACATGCAGACTCCACACAGAAGGCACCCCAGTCGAGGATCGAACCGGAGAATCTCTTGCTGTGAGGTGGCAATGCTAACCACGGCACCACCGTGGCCACCCAGCAGCAGTATCTACCAATAGGGTAAAAAACTCCATTAATGCTATCAAATGTCCACACAATATATCTACAACTAATACAATTATTACCTGGAAAAGCTCCAACATTCTCAGGCTGAATGACTAAATTGACCATGGGCATTTTAAATTCACTGTAAACTATTAAGTCTTTAATATTATGACACCTTTTGAAGGAAAACATGGGGGTATTTCCTAAGAAAACTACAAAGTCCTTAAATTTTAATAGGAAACCCCAATAAAATTTTATAATATTTTAACCTGTTCACTTAAAATATTATAAGTAGTAACCACAAAAACTTTCTTACTATCCTTAGTCACCTGCCAACTACATCTATCTACATACATATTTTTAGCTAACTTAGACTCTGTACCACAATTATTCTTAATTCGGTACAAAACTTCTTCCATCAAATGTTGAGATATCTAAAGGAACTGCCCAGATACCCCATGCTTGAAAATTTGCAACAGTAAGTTCCACATATAATAGAAAAGGTGCACATGATTACCTAAGTAATTTTAGATGCATCAGTCTGATGTCAAACACTGGAAAAGTAATGCAGTCACCTGCACTCACAGCATTACTTACAAAATTAGATTCATAAGTAAGTACTAGGCTAACTGCCCCTGCAGGCCACTTTAAGGGAACTGTATCAACTCACTGAAGATGGTTTCAGCAATGGTAAAAAGTTCAAAAACTACCCGCTGAAACCACCTTTGGCAAACATAAACATTTTTTTGCAAGGTGACAAGCCCCCTACGCCCTCAAGTTGAGGGCACACCCACACATCCCACCAAACACATGTATATACCAACTCCAAGGTCTCACAACAGATAAGAAAAATGCAATCAATACTGTTGGTGAAGTTAATTTTGCTGAACAGTGAACACTCATTTTACATTCAGCTATACTAACTTCACCAGTCTGACCTATTTCCATTTTAAGCTTAGCCAGTTTCCCTTTTGGTGTTTGAATTAAACTATCCAGCTGGGTGACATTGTCCTTTCCCATCCCTTGGCTAATAAATATATATTACCCCTAGAGAGAATAACTGGGATATAGGTTCATAGAAATTTATACCACCCCTTGTGGGACTGAAACCTACAATCTGTATTTTAGGAGGCCAATGCCTTATCTATTAGGCCAATGGATTCTGAATTAAAACAGAGATATATAATGTCCAATGACACACATACACAAAGGACAGAGCCATTGCTACTTGTATTTTTAATGGTAATATTGTTATGGTTGTTGAGCAAAAAAACACAAATGAATGTGGTCTTTATTGATCTTTCTTCAGCATTTGATAGGGTGGGTCAAAATACAATGATGCAGAAACTCTAAGTTAGATTTATCCACATCAGGACTGGATGGTAGAACGATTAGTGAAAAGGAAGTAGAAAATAAACTTAATGTGTAGGGATATAGGTATGATCCTGGATACCCCATGGGTTGATTATGAGATCTTATCTGTTTAGCCTACATATCTTGGATATCAGCATATATTTATACATTTCACTCTGTTTATGCTGATTTAAAATTAGAAACCTATACTACCAGTAAAGATCATCAACAGCAATTGCAGTTATTTGACTGAACTAAATTCTGGGCAGAAGAAAACAGTATGAACAATAACACCAATGAAATAAAACAATGACATAAAGAATACAGTAACAAGATTGGGAAAATATATTAAAAAGGTTAAGTTTTTTAAAGACTTTCTATTTGATCACCTTGTGAACAGCACTTATGAAAACTGGAACAAAATTGTAGTGAATGGAGCATAGTGATTGTGTTCTGATATCCATAAAAGGTAAATCATTAATGCACTAGTATAGCATGAGACCTGATCTTAAATGTTAAGCATCCCTTGCTTCACTTGTTAAGGTCAGGTCTCATGCTAGTCAGTCAGTTATTCCAGTAATAACCAACAAATGACAGTGGCAGAATAAAAAACACATTTGCTTCTGCCGGCTGCCTGTACTGATAATCTGTCTTTGATTTTCTGTTAGAAAGTAGGTAGAATAACAGGATATGTGTTATCCTGCATTTTTTTGAAGGACATGAAGTGTGAAACTCAAATGTAACATCATTTAGTGATTTCATTCCTCAGTAGTTTGTCCAAAAAACAGTTTTATGAGGAACATGCCAGACATAAAAGGCAAACATCTGAGCATTCTGTGAAAATTTGGACATTTGAGAGGCATGGCATGGTGAGTATAAACATAAGGGACTGTGTTAAACTACATTTCTGACAGAACTTGCCAGGAGATTTACAGTTTTGAAAGCTGGCAAAACACTTGTTTGTTTTTTCTTTTCTTTTTTCCTGTAACTACTAGTACATGGAGCAGATAAAGCCCCATGCTCTACAAAGAATTAGCGTCTGGTCTGTTACCGTAACCTTTAACTATGTGTTCACAATATACATGCTAAGATTCACCTCTTGAGCTTCACTGTTAAGGTGAATTTATTGGCATCCATGTCTTAAAAAATAATAAGCAGGTTACAATCAGCGACCTGATAATAATTCCCTATATTGGCTGCATTAGAACATATATTAAATCAAGGAAGTTATGTGACATCAAAACACCTAAAGCTGAATTTAGAAACTGACGGGGGCCTACTTTTTTCAAAACTCACAAAATACAGCTGGAGGAAATCCATAAAAAGTACACTGAAATGATCCACATGTGGCAAATTTATCCTGTGAAGAAAGACTGTCTAAATTGTAGTTGTTTTCTGTAAATTACAAACACATAGTGATCTGGTATTGTATGAGGAAGTCGGGAGTGTCAGAGAAGTATGTAAGAGTGGTACAGGATATGTACGAGGGTAGTGTGACAGCAGTGAGGTCTGCGGTGTGAGTGACAGATGCATTTAAGGTGGAGGTGGGATTACATCAAGGATCAGCTCTGAGCCCTTTCTTATTTGCAATGGTGATGGACAGGTTGACGGACGAGATCAGTCAGGAGTTCCCGTGGACTAAGATGTTTGCAGATGACATTGCAATCTGTAGTGAGAGTAGGGAACAGGTGGAGGAGACCCTGGAGAGGTGGAGATCTGCTCTAGAGAGTAGAGGAATGAAGGTCAGCAGGACTAACACAGAATATAGGTGTGTGAATGAGAGGGAGGATAGAGGAATGGTGAGGATGCAGGGAGTAGAGGTGGCAAAGGTGGATGAGTTTAAATACTTGGGATCAACAGTTCAGAGTAATGGTGAGTGTGGAAGAGAGGCAAAGAAGAGAGTACAGGCAGGATGGAGTGGGTGAAGAAGAGTGTCAGACGTGATTTGTGACAGATGAGTACCAGTAAGAGTGAAAGGGAAGGTCTACAAGAGGGTAGTGAGACCAGCTATGTTATATGGGTAGGAGACAGTGGCATTGACAAAAAGGCAGGAGTCAGAGCTGGACGTGGCAGAGTTAAAGATGTTAAGATTTGCACTGGGTATGATGAGGGTGGACAGGATTAGGAATAAGTATATTAGAGGTTCAGCCCAGGTTGGAAGGTTTGGAGACAAAGCCAGAGAGACAAGATTACGTTGGTTTGGACATGCGCTGAAGAGGGATGCAGAGTATATTGGGAAAAAAGATGCTAAGGATGAAGCTGCCAGGTAACAGGAAAAGAGGAAGGCCTAAGATAAGGTTTATGGATGTGGTGAGAGAGGACATGCCGATGGTTGGTGTGACAGAGCAAGATACACAGGACAGGAAGAAATGGAAACAGATGATCCGCTGTGGTGACCCCTAATGGGAGCAGCTGAAAGTAGAAGAAGAAGTGATCTGGTCTTACTTTAAGAGGCAGTACATAACCTCATCTTATGGGAGTGTTTAGACTTAAGAAAAAGAGAAAAATTGATCAAATGAAGTAGTGATTTTTTTTAGTAAAAGTAACATCACAACTGATTAATTTTAAGAACTGTTAGTTTAAAATAGAATATACTACCTACTGAAATTAGAAACTGTCATAATACTGCCACTTTTAAACAGGTAGACACTACGTTGAAGTATATTATAAGACTCAGACTACTAGGGCATTATACCTATCTCTGCATGATTATTATATTCTATTGTACTAAATGTGGTGCATATGGACCTTCAACTATTGTAATTTAGAACAGTAGGCAATCTACAGGAGTACAGTAAAAACCTGCTAAGTGAAAAAATCTACACAAAGAGAAATGTGGAGGTCTGTCACACTGTACTACCACTAATTTAATAAATGTGAAGAAAAATAATCCCAGCTTCAAAAAGCAAATTGATATAAGCGGGAGAAAAAAAGCAAGTAGGCCATCCAGAAGTTTCATTTGGTGCTCCGAAGAATATTCTACACACAAAGCATATGAAGCAGGTTCTGACGGAGCCTGGTGTTTGTGCACCTGTCCTTAGAATTTAGTATTAGACTGAAATACGCAAGTAAGCCAGACAGGCTCCACCAGTAAAATACTGAAGGTAGTGGCTGCCCATGTTGCCCTATCAGAAAGGAAGACTCAAGATCAGGGCATACTAAAATATAGTGAAGTTGTCCTTGGCAGTGCGTGGAACAGCTCCTGTCATAGATCACTCCAAAAGGACAAGGTGACAAACAGATTATTAATCTTCCAAATGTAATGATGTATAAGAACATGTTCATTGTACTAATGGTTGGAAAGCCACACTGGTCAGTCCTTGCAATTGCTCCACAACAAAATTCTAAAGATAAAGGTAGCTATGCAGGTCCCACAGAGTTAGCTTCACTGCTGGCAACCTCAAGCCTGTGAGATTTGACCATGTTGTGGCTGTAAAACTCAGGCCTGACAGGTAGGATTTAAACCTTAACCATTGTGGCTTCCATATGCTGACTTATACTTCACAGCTATGAGACAAATGTCAACACCATAGAGATCTTCAGGCACAAAGAGAGAAATCTTTCTGAAATTCATGCCAGTTATCCATCTCCCAGCCATGTGTTAAACAATGAATATCATAATGAATCAAATCCCAATAATCACAAAAGATGCTGAAGTTGTTGTAAATATTCAACAGTGCCAAATATCCCAATAGATTCATCATCTGGAGCCCATAATAACATATGAAGTGTAAAACTGTCCATCACATTGCAAAGTGGGTGCAATGGGGAAAAAAGGAAAGCAGAAAGTCACCATCCATTACATGTGGGAATGTGGGATTACATACCAATTACCTAACAAGTAACACGATAAAATGTAATGTCTTACAAATTGCAAACGTGTGTGGTGCTGAAAGGGTTAAACTTTCCTTTGCCTGACTGACAATAACCTATTTCTGCAGGTTCTGACAGCTCATTGGAGAAGTACTATGGCTAATTAGATAAATACCTCCAGCTAGGAGCTGTAAGCTTTATAGTTGCAGCAGGATTTCTTTGAAGTTTGTTTCTGGTTTTCACTTTAACTGAATAATAATGGCTTTGGCTGCTGATGATATTCAGAAGGCCAAGAGTGTTTGGGAGAAATTTTATGTAAATGCTGAGGACAATGGAGCAATTGTATTGAGCAGGTAATTTTTTTTTTGATTGAAGTTGTACTGTAGTTTTAAGGTTTAACCTTTGTATTTAAAAATGTTTTGATTCATACCTCTCCACATTCTAAGAATTTCAGGTAAAGCTAAAAACTGGGGAGATTTTTAAGCATTGGCTTAATTGGGCTACAAGATAAACTAAGAGGCATAATTGGGGACTGTGTATGCACAACCACCCTCCCCAGATGTTAACAAATTGTTCTGTCATGTTCTTGTCTTTTTGTTTCAATTTAATAGCACAAAAATGTTTTAAGTTTAATAATTCTACTCACCCCAAACTTTTTCTTTCCTTAGACTATGGACTCCTGGTTAGCAATAATACACTGCATAGTTGCTCTCTATTTTGCTCCTATAACTATTAGGTTGTCTTCTGAGCCTTTATCTATATTGCTCTTAAACTTATTTACAAGAGCGTTTTATGGCTTAATGCAGTGGAGTATGCTGGCACATATACCTACCTCTGTGAGAATCTTTTGCTGCCTGTGCTTAAATGCCATTGCTTTAGACTATTGTGTGGTAAGTGCATGCTCTTCCAAAACTTTCTGTGCCTCAGATGTTTGAGCGGTTAAGTGAAGCTTACTTGCCTGGACCAGAGGCAGGGATTTTGCTATCTACTCCTGTTGCTGTAGATGTTGCTTTAATTGAATGTTGATGTTATAATTGAATGCATCCATGTAGTGTTTATCTAGTATCTATCCATGTTTAATGTTTGTTCCCTTTTCTAGAATGTTCAAAGAGCACCCACATACTGTGAGCTACTTCACAAACTTCAAAGAACTACAGTCCATTGCAGGAACTGCCTCAGCTGCAAAACTTGAAGGCCTATCTGAAGTTCGTGCCCATGGCAAGAAAGTTTTGTCTGCTCTGAATGATATGGTACAGCAAGTGGATAACATGGATGCTTTAAAAGCTATTATTGAGCCTTTAGGCAAGAAGCATGCTGTGGAACTAAAAGTTGATGTGAAGGAATTTGAAGTAAGTTGTTGTTTCGGTTATGTAGCAAATATGGTTGATTTTGGGGCAGATGAGTGTTTTGTTTCTGTAGGAAACTGAGGAAGCAGCTTAACTTTATTGTACATGTTTTTGTCCTGTTGTAACTTGTCTGCATAGTCTTGGGGTAGTACTCTAAATGAATTGCCTGGCAGAATAACTGCAACACTACAAGAAATTAAGTGCTCTTAATGAGGCCAAAGCAAAAAGCACTGCTGCACTTCCTGCTAATGTGGGGGAACCGCTCCCCATTAATGAACTTCCTACATAGCCTAGAGGGAGACTTGTCACCCAGGCTGATTTTAATGGGTGCTCAGGAAGTCCTAATACATAACTGCAAACTATCCCAGCAGCTACTCTAATGTATCTGTTGCGGTGGTAGCATGATGTAATTCTCAAAAGGGTTGTTTCTTCTGGCACAGGTTCTATTAGGGTTTAGAGTGCCAAGGTATACAGAACATGAAAGGCCAGTGTTTATTTATTTTTTTGTGGCCTCTGATATAGAGGGGATGGATTATAGCCTGTTAAAGCAGGGTAGGGGTATTGAGCTTGGCTCCTGCCTGCTCAGATATTGGGAGGGGTACTCTTAAATTTTCCTTGCATGTTTGCTTTCAGCTTCTACATTTTCCAGTTTAAGATGGATAAAAATACTAGCACTTGATTTGCCCTTAAGTGTTCCAACTTTCCTCTGGAACTTTAAGGTTTTAGGAAATTTAAAAATAACAAAGGACAAGTTGGCTAGGACCATTAAAACCAAAACCTTCTTCCCTTGCATAAGACTATCAAATTTTCCATTGATTATTCTGACATTAGTGGCTCTGGGTTAGTTTGAGTGCATGGCTGCTCATCCATAGTATAGAAACCCAAGTGGGTATCGCTTGTTGGGCTGTGATAGTAAAGTCAAATAGTATAAATCTACCTTATTGTTTCTGTAGGACTGAGGAATGGGATGTGCAGTTGTAGGAAGAATATAAGGATTATTAACATGGGTACTTGACTCGCAGGATTGTTTCTTGGTGATGCAGTCAATTCATAAAACCTAGCCAACAGCCTCTCACTTGCCTGAGCTCCTGCTACATACAGTAAGGATAACTGACCTCTGTGGTAAGGTTGAAGTGAAGGGCCCTAATGGAGGGGTAGTAAAGTGAGATGAGACTTCATATCAGATGTGCCACTAAAGGTGGATATCTGAAAGTGGATGGTTTGTGTTCAGATCTCAGTATTGGTCCACAATGATAGTAGTGGTACTAAATGGTGCATTTCTGCTGGGATAAACATAAGCAATTATTGCATGCCACCCTTTTCTGGTGTGTTTAGTATCTGGAGCAGATAAATACCTTTTCTGCTTTTATTCCTGCATGGGGTTTTTGTCATGGTGACCAATCACTAGGCAATGCCAGCCCTACCAGGCATACCTGACCTTAGGATGCACTGTGAACATCAGATGCAAATCCAACCACTCATCTGAAGCAGTTCATGTTCACAACTTAATCTGCTTTTACTGCCAGTTTCTGTACCATACAGTAGTACTACTTGTATGCCTGTCTTGTACACTACATTTCATCTTTGGCATTGTTGTGCAACCCATCTGATTCTAGTGTTTACCTCCTACAGACTTCCTTGTTTACTGCCCCTCCCAGATACTCAGACCCATTAACCTGCTTCACTATTCCCATCTCTCTTTAGCTTCCAACTTCCACATGTGTTGCCATTGAAACTCTGATTAATCCCATGTGCCTTTAACAAAATGGAAACATATTGCATTCATGCTCATTCTGCCTCTAATGCCACTTCTGCATGCACCAGCTTTGATCTGCTCCCTCCAACCTGTTTTTGGTTCTGTTTCATAAATGAACAGTGTGCTCAGATGTCCCTGATGCACACTCCGAACACGGCACTGGAGTCATTTGGTCCTTGGAAGTAGTTCAAGGTATGAACATTCTTGTTTTTGAGACTTCAAAACCACCACAGTGTTGCCCAAACTCACTTTGGGACCTTGTCATTCCTTTCCCAAGTTTAGGAATACTTGGTTGGACTTGCTTATCTGTCTTGCTGGAAACGCTATCAGTTGTGCTACATTATGATGTGAATCCAATCACTCTCCAGAACGTCAACAATAATGCACCCAAAGGCTAAAGTGTTCTAGATGGACAGAACACCCAGAGTGCACAAGGGTTCCTACCCTGGACTGGCTTGGAGGACACTACCTCCTAATTGAGGGCAGTACTACAGTTCTGAGTTGCACAGCTGAAAGTAATGGGTTTTACAAGCTAGTATCTCTTGGTGAACACGGGTATCTTCTGAAAAGAGGTGCTCAGGTTAGTGGTGATTCTGCATCTTGTGTTGCAACTCACTAAACTTTACTGAAATAGCTGTAATGCCTAAACCCACTCTACAAGCAAATAGAATGCCTCAAAGTCCCTGAAGTGACCTTTCGGCCATAGGTGTGTAGTATAAATGTGTGCTATGTGAACATTCAAAACTGTCCCCTCCCCAAAATGCTGGCAATTCATAGGAAGTCTCAATGTATAAAACTAGCAGTCTGAAAAATACCCTGGGTATCTTGACATCCAAAAAGCCACTTGCCATATCAAACCTTTGTGGCAGTTTATCCAACCTTTGTGGCAGTAAAAAGGCACCACAAGCTGTCTCAGGAAATTAATCTGTCTTATAATGCTGCAAACTGTAGTCCACAACAGCAAAAAATAAAATTGCATGTAGGCCAGAAGGGATTGGATAAGCTAGTGACATGCACACTTATGCATTTGCAAATGGACACTTTGTATTTGCACTCTGGGTGACCTTGCAAGTAGCTACAAAGTAACTTGCTTTACTGGTTTAACTTCTGGCTGGTAATTCTGTTTTGTATTACTACACACAGGGATATCCACTTGGATATGTGCCCCACAGTAGTGTCAAAGTTGGGCAACAATGGCAAATGCTGTAATTGGCAGGCTAGTCAAGCTACATTATCTTGAGGGCCATATTGGTTGGAGAGGGTGGTATCTGACAAAGATGCATGGCATTAGGCATGTGAGAGGCTTGAGGGAGGTTGGTATGTAACCAAGATTAAGGCCACAATGTCTGAAAAAGAGTCTTAACAGATTGCCCCAGTGTCTGGATGGAGGCTTGGTTACACTTTCCTAAGGAGTATATAGGGCATCACACTGGTATGTGCACACAGTCCAAAGCGAATGTATAGTCATGCAGCAATATCTTATAAGCACTAGTGTTTGGAGCCTGAAATTATGCACTGCCTAAAGATGATTTTTAACGCACTCAGCCCTACTAAGGGCCCTTTAGAAGAGCTACTGGAGTCTGCTGCTAGGGCATAGAGAACATCCTGCTTTGTCTTGTTTTAATGCAACAATTAAACTTTAATAGTACTGAAGTTCACTACATGGCTTCTCTAAAAACCTGTAAGGGTGTTCTATATTCTGATCATCTTCAGCTTTTCCCAGTTAGGGTTTGCCACAGTGGATCACCTGTCTGCTCATGATTGGCAGTGGAGTTTTACAGTGAGTTGCCAGCCCCCTGTGCCCAACCTTCCACAGAAGGCACACATGCATGTACTTGTACCTAGGGCTAATTTAGTGTCCACTCCACCTACTGTCTTATTTCTCCTGTATGGACACCAGGCCATGGATGATAACCTAGTGTAGCAAACCCCTAAACAACAATCTAGCTGTTGGCCACAAGGGTTATTAACATTTCACTATGGTGTAGTGAGAAGCTGTTGAAGGTGGCCAGTAAATACATATGGCAGTTTTTAGACTAGATGACCAACCTGGTCATTACTCTTCTGGTGTACGTTAACATCTTCGTGCTCTTGATCACACCTAATCATCTTGTCCCTTCATAGTTTAGACAAAACTAAACCCCAAGTTGGAGCTATCTTTTTACTATCATTTTAGAATAAGATTAAGCAAATGCTTGGGGATAATTGGGTTAGCCCTCAGATTTTACAAGAACAGGCAACAAAATGAATTACAACATTTAAATGCTGTTCACTTGGGCTGTACCTTCAAGTAGTCCACTGAGATTGGTGCATTATCCTGGTGGACAACTGAGTGTTCATTTACTCAAAACCTAGGCATAAAAGCTGCTGATGGCTGTATGAGGGTGTCATGTACTTGCTGCGCTGGCCCAAGTTGGGGGTGGGGGGGTGCAGCAAAATGGCCTTTATATCTAAGCAATGAGGTCCACTACTTATATCTAAGCAATGAGGTCCACTACTGTAGCCATAGTTTTAGGTTCAGTGTATTAGAACATGCCTACATCATGAGGTTTACATTAAGGGTGGCAAGTTCCTGACACTCCATTTACAATAGTGACATGGCACATTCTGAGGGCTCCATGGTAGTGTTGAGGTGCAGCATGAAACACTGACCATAGATATCGCACCCTGTGCTGGTGAGGAACCGTCAGCTTTTTACCCTAATCCTGAAACCCATCAAAGTGCTTTGTCTACTACAATACACTCTCCCAACAAATCAAATATCCAGTTTGTCTAGGACCAACAGTCATGTGGACTACTGACACTTGTTCCATTCTTTTGCTAAACTAGATTTTGTATTCTTGCACTAATGTCTGACATTTCTCATTTTCTTTAGATACTTTGTGGGATTCTGCTGGACCTCATGGCTGAAAAATGTGGTGAAGATACCAAAACAGACTTCAAAAAAGTGACAGATGTTGTTTGTGAGCAAATCAAGTCTACTTATTGAGACTGTGCTGTATTTGATACACAAATGGATCATAATAAAATGATAAAACCTCAGACTTGAGTGGTATGACTTAAGTACACAAAGACTTCACAATATTGCCTGGCTATATAGCTTTCCCATAGGTAGCTACAGGAGTAGTGAACTGGTTTGGTATGCTATGTTAGGAAGATCAATGGCAGTTTTTACTAATCATGCTTTTCTACTTCCAGAAAGTTCTACACAAATTCATTCAGAATGCAATACATGGAATGTAGGCCAAATTTAATTTACCTCGTATCTCTCAATCTCTTGGTGTAAAAATCTGGACAAAGACCAAAATCCTGAATAGCCAACAATGCCAGGTGGACAAAGGTCCAAAAATGGGGACATTTTAAAAAACTCTAATTGAAACCTGATAACGGGTTTTACATTGGCACTTATTTCTGAAATATATGAAGTCCAACTAAAACCTGTCTTTGACTCCAACCTATACTGAATTGCCTGAAACCCCCCACCTATCCAGATTCACTTTGTAGTTATGTTCATCATAACCTAGGTGGCACTGTTAGTAGCTTACAGAACAAAGTGGTTCAGTTTGGTCACAATCTAGTGATTTTTTTTTTCCAACCCTTGTTGGAAGGGGAGGCTCGTACAAGTAATATTTCAGATAATCCTAGCTACCAAGATGGAACACTACTGTCATTCTTCCCAAAGCACACTGACAAATTGTTGCACATCTCCTCCCTTAACTGACTGCACTCATTCTTTCAAGCATCTCACTCTTTGAATTACCTTTATCTTTGTAAATCTGAACATGTTTGACATAACCAATATATGTAACAAAGTTTCTCATTTCATGGCCAACATGGCGATTTTAAGTCCAGTATAAGACTATGCCCTGGCAGTGATCTCAGTTGTGCTTTAAGTCAACCCATGAGTCCCTGTTAATCAAAGGGAAGGGAATGATTGCCCTCCTACTCAGTCACATTCTGTAAAGGCTGCCAACTTGCAGTGCAGTGGGAATATCTGAGATCTGATGGGCTTTCTCCTGTGCAGTGGGTGGGGAAAGAGGCTTGCATCAGTTTCTTGTGCATCCTTGTGGAAGAGTGGTCCTAATCTGCCCTCACTATCCTCTGAAGCCATTGTGTTGTATGGCTCAAGACTCAACTGAATGTAGGGCTGGTGCATGAAACCTTGCAGTGTGTGGAGGCAAGCATACCATGAAGATAAATGGGATGCCCTTGGTGTTGTAGGCATTCTGTTGGCCAGCAGGGACAGGGTTTCCTGCCTCAAATGTCTTTCATTGGGAGGCTGGTATGGGCACAGACTACTTATGCCTGCTTGAGTTTGGTCCTTTTCCCTCACTAGAAATGTGCAGCAGGTGCAATGGATGGGCTGAGACAGATTGAAAATAGTTGGAACCAATCTGGGAGCAGAGCAGCACTAGTAAAAATACTCTGCTACAGTCATGTAGACACCTGCTTGTGGGAAAAGATGGGCTACTATCAGATGAAGCATCCTGCAGGTGTAGCCTTCTATGCTTGGACCCTATGGGGTAGAGGGATTATAGTTGTAGGGGTAGACTTGATGCTATCATGTCTACTGAGGCTTGTCAAGCAAGCAATTGGAGCTGCCAGAGAAAGGAAGACTAACAAAGGGACACCCGAGCTGTCAAGGAGATTGTCTGCTGTCCTGCAATGCTGCAGTGTGGCACTCAGTTTCTGCTTTGAGCAGATGGTACTGAACAGTATTTACCAGTGGTATATGGAGGGTTATTCGGTTTAACACTGACTTGCACTATGTCTAGTGTTCCCATGCTGTGCTAGTTCAGCTCTGCAAAGAACATGCCTTTGTAGACCTTGAAGTTGGCATGCTATTAACTTAATACAAGTGAGTTGATCAGCCCCCTTTTTCCCATTTTTCTACATGAGGTTGGGGTATTGTGTTAACTCACCAACTCTCTTCATTGCCTCACTCCTGCCTTCAACATCCATGTCTGTGTCAGATCTTTCACACAATCCATCCACTTTTGGATGTCCTCTCTTCCTCTTACCTTCCTGTCTGTCACAAACCTTCCTCACCAGATTGTCTTGTGCTTTTCTACATGTGTGCCCAAACCACCATAATCTGTTTTGTCCCAGTGTGTATCCTACCACCTTTCTCAGGCACTGTCCAAACCACCATAATCTGTTCTGTCCCACTGTGTCCTACCACCATTCTCAGGCACTTCATTTCAATCTGTTAGCTTCACCTGCCTTTACTGCCCAGGTTTCTGTACCATACAGTACTACTGGTCACATCACTGTCTTGAACACCTTACCTTTCAGTTTCTTTGGCATTTTTCTGTCAGATGACACAATCTCTCTGCCAGTTGGCTGCAGCCCCTCTGATTCTAGCTTTGGCCTCTCTATTCAGACTTCTCCTAAACTATCCCTCCCAGATACTTGAAGCTGTTTACCTGTTCTATCTTCCCTTCTATCTCTATTCTCAGCTTCTGAATTTGCTGTCTTTACCACAATCTGTGCTTCAGATTTACATTCTTCTATCCTTTGTCTGCCTGTACTGCTACATCTGCGTACAGCAGCTTTGTTTCTGTCCCCTCCGACCTGTTTGCTAATGTAGTCCATCACTAGTATGAACAGCAGTGGGCATGGAGCTGAACCGTGATGTACACCCACTCCCACTGGGAACCCCTCTGAGGCCAAACAGTGCTCGTACCTAGCTGCACTGACTCTACCAATGTTTCTGGGACTTCAAACCACCACAGTACTGCCCAGATCAGCTTTCATGGGACCTTGTCATATGCTTTCTCCAAGTCTAGGAATGCTCAGTTGGACTTTCTCCTAATCTCTAGCTTCTCAAGTATCTGTCTCAATGCAAACATTGGGTCAATTGTGCTGTATTCTGATCTGAAGCTAAGCTGCTAATCTCCCATCTTACATTCTACTACTCTGCACATCAGTTTATAAAGCACCCTCTCCAGTACTTTCATGCCATGTGATAGGAGTTTGCCTCTGTACTGCCCACAGTTGTGGATGACCCTTTGTACACTGGCACTAGTATGCATATTCTCCAGTCCTCTGTGTTGTGCCTTTCTCTCCACATTACCCACAGGACCCATTTCTCTCCTTCTCTCCATTATTAGTACCCTCAGGACCTATTTCTTTCCTATCTCACCAAACACCTTTATCATATTTGCTGTGACCTCATCTGAGCCTGCTGCTTTCCCTGACTTCATCTTCCTGGTGCTGTTCTTACTTCTAGGGTGGGCTCCTTTTCTGTTTCTGGGGCAGTACAGCTTCTGTGGCAGTTTCTTTCAGAAGCTACTGGAAATGCTCCTTTCATCTACTTTGTCCTCTGGACTGGTGAGCAGGTTGTTGCTGGCATCCCTTATGAAGGGTGTTTGACTATCTTTATGTCTTTGTGTCGCAACTTGGTTTCTTTGTGCCCCTTACTGAGTAACTTTCCAGAAGTTGGTACAGTGCCAATGCACTATTCTTGGCTATCGCAACTTCTTTCTTAGCCAACCAGTAGTCCTTCCTAGCCTGGTCGGTCTTTTCTGCCTCCCACTTCTTCCTGCACTCATTTCTTTTTGATGACCTCCTGGACTTCTGCATTCCTCCACCAGCTTTCCTTGTGTACTTTATTTCCATAGCTGGCTTGGCCACATTTTCTGTAGTCCTAACAAGCTGTGTTTTAGGCACTGCCATTCTTCAACTCCACCTTTTTCTTCCTCCATGGTGTGTAGAGCCCTGAGTAAATCCTTGAATCATTGTACTTTCTCTCTTGTCAACTTCCTGGTCTCTGACATTAGCCTTCTGACCACTGTTCGCAGCTGATTGTGGCAACTAGTGGTTTATGCTGTGGGCCGACTGTTTCACTGGGGATGACTTTGCAATCATGGATTCTACCCTGGTGCCTTCTTCCTTACTAGGAAGAAGTCTACCTGGGTTGCATGTTAACTACTCTTGGATGTGATTTTTGTGACTTGTCTTTATGAACCATGTTTTGGCTACTCTCAAACCATTCTTCAGACAGAAGTCTAGAATGGCATCTCCTTTATTCCTCTTGCCCCACCCATGTGGGCCCAGGCAGTCCTTGTAGCCTGTTCTGTCTGTCCTGATACATACATTCAAGTCACCCATTATCAACACCAGTTTATTGTCCTGCTTTATCTAATAGATCCTACAAGTGCTGTCTGAATGCACTTTTACTCACCATCACAATCCTGCTGTGGGGCATAGGCTGGGATTATACCCTGTCATTACACTGGACTCTGCCATCTGTCATTAATTCTTATCTCTTGCTGTCTTCTGATGACTGCTTTAGTGGTGAAGGTCTTTGTCTCCCATGCACATAATTCGATCTTGACTGCCGACCAATGCCTGTTGGGAGAAACACCATGGAGAACTCCAATGTTAGAAAAATGCTGTGTTTCCATGCCAAACTCTCCAATGAATGGAGCTGTGGGCAGCAGCACACACTACATGGAATCCTACAGGAGGAAGAGTTGGACAGACCAACCACTTTGGGCATCTACTGTGGTGTTTAGCATCCTCAAGATAGGAAAACACAGATCATAGACACTGTGCTGTGGCAGGGTTAGCCATGCGATGGTGTAAAATATGGCTCTACATGATTCTACCATCTTGACAAAAATGGGCATGGGTAGTTACCAGTGTGGGTTGAGAACCTGGCCCCACAACAGGCAACCATGCTAATGATGAGAGGGGTATAGGTGCCCCTATTGGCCAGTGTGCCTACCATAAAACTGAACAGCCCTGGGTCAATAAGCTACTAGCTGGTGTCTAGATGCCCAGCAGACATCTGTGAGCAAAAGCTGGATGTAAAACCAATCTGAGAATTGCTATGCTTAATGTAGGTTCACTGACAGGATGCAGCTTTGAAGTGGATATCCTGTGTATCCAAGAGATAAGATAGAAGGGCAGTGTAGGAAAAAAAAAACTTTGCTTGGGATACAGAGTGTAATACTCGGGTGGAGGGTAGGCTAGAAATGGTGCAGGAATTGTGGTGAGGAAGTGAGTAACTCATTTTAAAGAAACAATGAGGGCTTGGTTGGAATTCCAGTTTAAAGGCTGCCTCCATATGAGTGCCCATTTCAAGCTTGTCTTCATATTTTACAACCTACTATGCAGTAGGTGTTTAGTGTTGTGGTATTGCACTCAATTTACTAATAATGGTAGCAGCACCATCTCCATAAATGTTGCTTTTACTAATGGGCTTCATAGGGTTTTTAATTTTACATTTCACTCCAGATGGTGTGACTGTGGTAGTACTTGATGCAGTCCTCTGGAATGTGGGATACATGAGTTTCATATCACTTCACACTAATATCCCAGCTAGTCACAGAACTTTCAACTGCATTCCAACAAGGGCTCATATGTGATAACTAACTTAAATTCAAAAAGTAAATGCTGTAACTGTTAAGTGACAAATCTAAACATGACAAAGTGAGCTGCAACTACAGCTTTGTGTTCTACAGATGTGGTTAACACTCCCTGTACCTGGCAGAAGGAAGGGCAATGCAGATCAAGAAGCTGCTATCTTACTTGGGATACACGAGTTGAGATCGTCCAATAGAAGTGACTGCACGTGTTACAACACAAGTGCAACAAGTTCACATGCAAGTACTAAACTAACTGCCCTTGAGGCATTATTACCTTTCCAGAGCTGGGCAGTGAACACTTTACCCCAA
Source organism: Protopterus annectens (assembly GCF_019279795.1). Classification (NCBI taxonomy): domain Eukaryota; kingdom Metazoa; phylum Chordata; order Ceratodontiformes; family Protopteridae; genus Protopterus; species Protopterus annectens. The sequence goes on from NC_056726.1 coordinate 1,544,545,227, forward strand.
AGTAAACACCTTAACAGTTGTGCTATGCAATTCTACTTGGAACAGCATAGGTTTAATACTGCTCCTCTGAAGAAGCAGTTCAATATAATGCCCTGTGGTATGTGCCAGCTGGTAGTATCCATGGCCATTTTGTATTCAGAATAGTTGCTGTGGTTTTCATCAAATCCCTCCTGTGAGGGAGAATTACATGGATTAAAAAAATTAGCATAGGCTTCAACATGCTGTTTATCTTATGACACTAAATAGATTTCCTTACTGCCAACCAAATGTGAGAATTGCATGGAAAACATTAATCCCACAGTATTAGACTGCCCAATCATCAAATAATGCAGTTAAATATATCCTTTACAAATGAGAAAACCCAAAGCTTGCCCAGCTGTGCAGAAACCATAAAAATCTGAAATGCTGTCCTACTTCAAAACTGTTTACAAATGTCACAAACCCTTTTTTTCTGTCCCCCCTGGGAGTATCGTGACATGTGCTACACTCGTACTTGATTGTTGCACTTCTCACAATCCATCCATATCTTGCTGGATGCCCTTATTTCCTCTTGTCTATCTCAAATCTCTTGTACAAGCAGTACACTATCACTTTCTCAAAATAAAAAACACTTAAAACTGCCATTTGAAAGTGCTGTTACAAGCCATTCCCTGAAGTCATGCTCTCCAAAAATGTACAACTATTTGGCAAGTGTATCAAAAGACAAATGTACAAGTAAGTGGGTAATCTAAGTGTCTAACTCCTTTTTCATCTGTAGTATCTGGGCAAGTACATAGTCTGCCTTCCACTTTAAGGTAAAATGGCCTTGCATTAGTATTAATAGCAACTTAATTTCCCTTGTAAGTAGTCCAGGGCTATTATGATCCCACAGGCAGTTGGATGCATTCACATCTTGTGCAGTGGTTTGTGTACCATAAGTGGACACAAAGCTGACTTGTGACTTTTCTACTGATTACTCCAAATGCAGGTCAATAGCCTTAATGTCTCCCCCATCAAAAGTCTTAGAATAGGTGTCCAATAGTGGCTCTCTAAATTTTAGTACAAACAACTTACTGACTCTCATACATTAGTGTCCAGTCTCACCGCAATTTTATGCTACCTCCATGTCGAGCAACAGGCATGCAGAGAACCTTCTCCAATGCTTTTGAGGCATTTAGCAGTGATTGCTCTACAGATTTTCTTCCCTAGGATTTAACTACTCCTCTCTTACTTAGTTCATCTGTTACCTCAATGATGGACATTAAGCTGCAAAATGGGAAATTACCTGTCTCCATTTCTCTCAGTGCATATAGGGGTGATGCAAGGATCTACCTTAAGCTATTCAATGTTTCCATAAACAATCTGTGCCACAAGTAAACATGTATACAGTTATTCAGTATGCTGATAACTTCACACATCTCTGCCAAAAACCTGCAACACTTTCCAACCCAAACACATGGAATCTATCTTCACTGAAACATGGCTCTAATTCTTACTTCTGTGCATATCTAAGCAATACTCATTCACAGTTACTTCTGACCAAACAAAATTGGACTTGATCAAGCTACTATGTGCTATCATAGATGCCATGAACTGTTACTATTACATAAAGCTGTCGTCAAAACAGGCAAACTTGGCACCACTGCAGGTGACTCACTGAATTCTCACTTTTCTGAAGTCTGGATTTTGATTGCCCTCTCACTCAAAACAAACCTAAACTCCTTCAAGCTGCTGTTGCTACAACACCAAAAGGTCTATTAGCTTTGCTCATGTGTCACACGTGACCAATTCCTTTAATGTATCCTTATCCTTTCAATGATGTACAAGCATCCATCACTGAATAAAGATCTGCTTAAATCCTTAACTGGCTTGTGTTCCCCTCTGGACATGTACTTTATTTTTGGCCAGGCGCTGACATTCTCTATGCTTTAATATCTGATGGAGTCACCTACAGCACTGAGAGAAGTGATATCAGTTTCCCAGTCTCTGGACCTAAAGGCAGCCACTAACGCATGTTTCATGCTAATACTGATTTTTTGCTAGCAGGATCTCAAGATCAGTAAAGATCCTGTATACTGGCAGATCCTGTTGATCAGGATAGTTGAGTGTCATGGCTTCCTGTGCTAAATCACACATTTGTGAATTGCTCCATGTGTGGTTTCAATACTTGCATGACTGAGCTCTCACTTGTGCAGTTTTATCATACCAACTATAATATCTTTGCAGTTGTGCTACATGTTTATGTGAATTACCACCTCATTGCACATAGCCATCCATGACACTTATGTGTAATGCTGTGTGGTAATTGCTTCTAAATACCTCACCAACATGAGGATTTAACAAATTTGTTTTGAGAGCTCTTAAAATAATTTTAATAAGTTGTATCCATGTAGACATTTTTCAGAGTATTACACAAAGGCTTTCTCCATATTTAAGCCTGTGTTTGTAACTTGACTTTAGTCATTATGGCATGGGGTTTCCTTGTTGAAAGAGTGAGTTTCTTAAGGGAAAGCTCAACACCAGTATGTCTAGAGGCTCTCGTTTGTCCAGCAGCAGCAGCACTGTCACAAAGCATGGTATGTTTGAGGGGGTCTACTTCATGAGTGAAAACTCAAAACGCTGAATTTCATTTGACTGAGACCACAATCCCTAATTTTCAAAATACTGAAAACTCATTTGACTGAGTCTCATTATACTGAAAGCTTACAGTGCTGAATTTCAAAATACTGAACTTAAAGCCATAGACATGATGTGTTTTCCTTCACCTGTGATTTGCTTTTGATAAAAAGAAATTCCTGTAACTTTAAAGTGCTGACTTTCAGAATAACAGTAGTAGCGTAGAAAGTAGTGTTGCAGTGTTACTAAATGTGGGTATGTCTCAACATTTTTATGGGAAGTATCTAAAGTAATATGGCAGAAGTTTTGTGCGCAGTAGTGTAAGGTAAGTAAAAGGTACATGCCCCTTTCCCCACTGTAGTACGATCCTGGAGTTAGTATATATACTTGGCGGAGGGCATAGCCCCTCCATCTAGTTTGGTTTTATATAGTCCATTTCTATTAAGAGGGTAAGTAAGTAGTTTTTATGTTTTGAAAAGTGTTATTCATCGGTGGTATAAGTGTGCATGTCTGGCTTAAAATTCAGTATTTTGAAATTCAGCATTGTAAGCTTTCAGGATAATGAGATTCAATCAAATGAGTTTTCAGTATTTTGAAAATTGGGTACTGTGGTCTCAGTCAAATGAAATTCAGTATTTTGAGTTTTCAGTAATGTCAAGTAGACCCATTTGAGGACGTGTTGTTCAAGTACCAAAAGAGAGCTAATGTTGTCCTTTCACTTTTATGATTCTAACAGTCCCTAAGCAGGTGGGCTTTCTTGTATCTGTGTGTTGGTACATTTGTAATTTGTAGATACATTCAGTAAGAGCTGCTTTAGTTCTAATAAATTAAGGAAACACGCATGAATTACGGAGGAAGAGTCTAGCCTTACATTTTGAAACAATGTATCTGTTTATATAAAATAGTGGTGAGGGAATATGACATGATTAGGAGTTACAGACAAGTGATTGGAATATTTGATGGTGAATGTCTTTCCAACTTAAGTTACATGAAATCAGTTAAATAAATCATTCCACACCAAATATAAGGGATTCAAAGATTATGCTATAGTATTGGCATAGACAAAAATGCCTGGAGTAAAAAACACAAACTAAATGCAGCAGTTAAAATAACAGCAAGCAGACTTTAATTATTTGGAAACTCTCTATAAATAAGAATTAGATGCAAAAATAATTTCATGAGAACGTATGTGTTTTCCAGTAGCAGAGATTGAAGAAATAAGAGAGACGTTCAAGAGGATAGTAAAAGATAAGAAATTTAAACAACCATTCATGCTTTAATAAATATCATTTGTGAAGAACCACATATACTATATAGCAACATTTGTGACCTGATCTAAAGTTGACATCAACTGTATAAACTGTACATAGTTTTTCTTTTATCAATGTACTACTAAGGTTAAGAAGAACTGATTATTTAAATGTTTTTCTTTTCTAAGACTTAAAAAATTCTATGAGTGGATGGTTTAATTTACCAATGTATGTATACAGTCAATTGTTCAACTACTTATGTTAACTGTATAATTAATGAGGATGACTTATGTTCTGCAAATATCACTATGATCTACTGTAGATAAGATAATTGTCTATGTACCTAGCTCTATACATTTTTCTGTTGATACTGTACTATACATTTGTTAACAAATGGAAAAAGTAATAAAAATTACATATTGCCAGAGATCATGAAAATGAGAAAATATAAACTTTTGACTAATTAGTCACTAAACATTGAGTGATAGAGAATGTTATAAAGATCCTCTCATGGGCTAGGTATATCTCAGTCATCCTACATTATTCATAAGTATGGAAAGGATGGCAGGTATTCTTGCAAGTTAGACAAAGCATACATGGTACTGATACTTTGAGGCACAAAAAATAACACTACTGCTTTTTTCCCTAGTCTTAAAATTATCGACAAGAAATAAAACAAGTAAACTAACAATTTTATTGACAAACATACACAGTCTTAATAACTGGATTTCTTCTTAAGCAGTCCTTACATAATCACAAAATGAGCAGCCACAGAGCTATTACTGAACATGTGACTTTGAAGGTTCTAAAATGTATTACTGCTGTATACACAGTATCACTGGTGTTGAAGGAAGGATTTTATGTTTGGTTAAGGAATACATTTGAGTTTTTGAAACACATCAAAAATTGATAAAACATGTTATGGATTGTATTCATGCAATGCTTAATTTCAGAGAGTCTTTCATATTATTTTTAGGTAAATATATAGGATGCCAAAGGTCAGTAAAAGAAAATTACAAGTAAGAGGCATTGCTTATTCTTTAAACACTCTGGTTGAAATCATAATGGGAATTTCAGTCTCTTGCACTTGGTTTGGGGCAGGTCGACAATTTCAATATTTTGAATAGAGTGTTTAGTACATTTTGTATATCAAAATATTTTAAACCAGATTATGAGTATAAACTACATTGAGAAATGTACTAGATATATTAAACACTTCCAGGACTGTTCAGTAAGAAAGGTGCACACATATTATGGCCTATTCCTATTCCATTATGTTCTCATATGCCGTGTCCATTTAACAGCAATCCTTCTGTATGATACAATAAGGAAAAAAAAAGAGGGGTCAATGACTTTTGAATGCCTACTACTGGATGGATTTTTTTTACGAACATGGATGTAAATGAAAAATGAAATTTGAAATTGACCAATACCATACTAGATATAAATAAAAAAAACAATAAAAATTACTAAAAATATTAAAAATTTTTTTTGAGCTTTTGAACAAACAGCACAACAGCAATAATCATTGTCAAAATAAAAGAAAAAAAACTGTTAAGAGGAAGAAGGGAGGATTTGTAGAGAGATCAGAAATAGAATTAAACCCTATAACTTTGGTATGGTGGTAGGTAGCCTCCACTCAGCAAGCCTGTCCTCTCCTTTCTTTTTTTTTTTTTCTTTCTGAGGTGAAAGCAAAGCATATGTGTCATTGTCAGTCACAGTGTCACACAGTTCTCCGGGTTTCATAAATACATGATGATTTTTTCTGTTAACTTTGAGTGGTTTATTGTAGTCTGCTCTTAAATGTGTCCAGCTTTAAAGAACAGCTCTAATTTTATCACTATTTATGAAAAGCTCTGTCTAAGAGCACATCACTTAACCAGACAGTGCTTTGAGGTAAATGGAAATTTAAGATAGACTTAGGACCAGAGTAGTTATGGTGTAAAGGAAGAAAACTGAGTGCAGTAAACAGAACAGCATCATCAAAGGAGCCATGTTGTTTGCATGTGATTCATGGTTTCCTTGTTTTGCTGAATTTTGACAGTGTGTTTATTTTTTTACTTATCAATACATTTGGCAGCACGAATTCCGTGAGTTTAATGTTAATATTTAAACTACAAGTACATTTTTTATCAAGCTTTTTTTTACAGCCACACAGGTATAAAATGAGTGGGGCTACAATGGCATGTCTAATGCAGATGAGTGAGGTAATTAATAGTTAAAAATCTGCTTCCTGTAGTACATGGTTTGATTTCCCTCAACCTTCATTTGTCTTCTATGAGGCTGTGCTAAGTTACTTCACCAGATAGTACTCCTGGTCTGTTCCTGAAAAGGGAACTTGTCGAGTGGGCTGTCCCAAGCTGTTAGCCCTTAGATGCTAATAAGCACTTCAGTGTATAATATTTCATTATGAATCTTGGTACATCTCTATTAGTTTAATGGATTGCCAGATGCATTTTCACTAAATATGAGTTTCTAGGGAAGAGTAGTTTACTATTTCTCATCCTAAATCTGTTTTCTACACGAGAGTGATTTGTTTTATTTACAAAATTGCCTTAAGTGTCTTTTCTGTAAAATTTGAAATACACGTTTTAAATGAAATCCAAATCACTTTGATAGGGATAAAAGTGAAGGAAATAATAGTATGGACGCTGTCGCTGACAGGTTTGAACATGACTTATGGTAATTATAGGAGAGAGACAGATAATGGAATATTAGTATGGCTGGTGTCTGACTTATTCATTAACCTATTAGAGCCTCATTGTCCAGGATCTGACTGTGTTGACCCTGGGGGTATATAGTGTAACAGTACAGCATTATTAGCCATTCTTTGGATAGAACTGACCAACAGTTAGTGATGTCTGATGTAATAGGTATTCTTGATGACAGAGAAGATCTAGGGATGTCAAAATGAGATGTAGTTGCCCTGCAAGCATGTAACCCCTACCCATAAATAGTACATTCCATGCAGTAATGTCTGATTTTGTATGACTCATGAGCTGTTCAACAAAAGCTGCTGCTGTATTTATTGTCATTGTTTTCCTTTATTCATTGCAGTAAAATTTGAATTAATTCACTTATGTGTCTGGATTGTGCAATATAGTCTAAACATGCTGCATTTTAGTAGTCTGAACATGTTACATTTTAGTAACATACTTTTTAAAAAAATACTCTGTACAGCCCCCCAGCAACTGCAAAGGGGTTGACATTTGTTAAGTCATACAGTCTGAATTATTTAGAGTAAAGATCAGAACAGCTGTATCTTCATCATTCATTATAGGGGGGGGGCAGGCATTGTTACATATGATTGTTATACACTCCTCTCTACAACATTGGATTCTAAAGGATTTTCATCCAAAACTGTTACTCTGGCATATAGCGCAGAGGACTAAAGCTCCAACTTGTTAATGAGCTGCTTGCTGTGGCAAGGTTGGAAGGTTTTAATCTTTCCACCTTCATTTACATACCGTGTGACATTCAGCAAGCTACTTAACCAGACAATGCTTTGGAGAAATTAGGAATCTGGGCTGGGCTCCTTAATGGTCTTCTGGACTGTATGCCTAGTAACTTTGAACCTGTCATAGCTGCTTGCCAACCATTCCCTATTGCATTGCTGATCTAGTCCAAGAACTGTTATGGAAAAATCACAACTACTCTGATTGTTTAATGTAACATATGCAATTTATTCTTCAAGGGCAGCAGGCATTGCATTTGTAGATGAAGCACTGAAATCCAAAGTTGTCATTCAGCAGCAACTTCTGCATTAGTAATAGCTCTCATTAATGTGGAATTATTCAGATGACTTACTTCTGCAGAGATTGTGCAAATTGACTTAGCATATGTTATCAGATGGTTAATATTTCTTATGCTCATAAATACTCTTCTGTTTAAACTTTGCTACACATGGCTGCATCTTACGGTATGATGATTGTGATCTTTATATGATTTCAAGTTGTTCACCCACAGCTACCAATTAAGTACAAGTGAATATAACTGCTCATGGGGTGGGGGCCACTCTATGGATGAAAGAACCTGATGCTCTCATCATCTGGTCATTTTTAAACATTTTTTAATCCAGCTTTGCAGGACTAGTGTGTAAGCATGTGAATTAAGTTGTAATACTTTGGCTACTGCATGTTTATGTGTAACAAATTTAAAATGTGACCTTGGTCATTATTATTTATTTTTTTTTACATAGCAATCTGAGAAGGATTTGGTTACAATACAGCTATGACTGCTGGGTTTGGGGGGATGCCATTGGATATAATGTACACATAATCCACCACTGGTCAGATGCGTTTTCAATGAATGTGTGTGTCAGTGGAAGAGAAGTTTACTGGTGCTAAGTCTGTTTTCATTGTGATACGGCAAGGGAAGTGAAATAAATTGCAAATCACTTTAGAAAATGTTAGAAAACTACTTAATGGTGACAAAGGAAATATTAACAAGTAATAGACCAAAATAGACATCCTTCACCTTTCCATATCAAAGACATAATTTTAAACATATTAAGTTGGATTTTATTAACTCCAGTGGCAGAGATGAAATGTCTAACAATCACTTGACATTGCTCAGGGAAAATCCTGTGATATCCCATTGCAGATATCTAAAGCAACCTCTGGTACTGCCCAGATACCCCATGCTTGGAAATTTGCAACAGTAAGTTTCCATATATACTAGAAAAGGTGCACATGATTGCCTAAGTAATTTTAGATGCATCAGTCTGATGTCAAACACTGGAAAAGTAATGCAGTCACCTGCACAAACAGCATTACTTACAAAATTAGATTCATAAGTAAGTACTAGGCTAACTGCCCCTGCAGGCCATTTTTTGGGAATTGTTTGAACTCACTGAAGATTGTTTCAGCAATGGTAAGTCAAAAAGTAACTGTTGAAACCACCTTTGGTGAACATTTTTTTTGCAAGGTGACAAGCTCCCCTATACCTTCATGTTGGGGAGACACACACACACACATCCCCCAAACACATGTATATACAAACACAAACAACAAAACAGTAAAAAAATATTGTAAATCAAATCAAACAACAAAGGCCAGGTCACTAAATTTATTATAACAAAACAAGAAAACACTCATGCCTCAGCTCAAAAAAGCTTTCGAGGAGTAAAAAAAAGCACAGAATCACTCAACTTAAATAGCATTAAAAGCATCCCCTCCTTATTACATAATTAATCAATTAAAACATCAAACAAAACATTTCCAGTTCCATTCTACATTTAAGCCAGCAGCAGTCAGAGCTGCACATTTTAAAATTAAACACACGTTTCCATTTTAAGCTTAGCCAGTTTCTCTTTTGATGTTTAACTTAATTTACTATCCTGTTGGTGATAGAGTGGCCTTTCCCATCCTTTGGCTAATAATTATATGTTACCACTAGTGAGAATAAATGGAATATAGGTTCATAGCAATTTATATCACCCCTTATGGGACTGAAACCCAAAATTCATCTTTTTAGGAGGCCAATGCTTTATCTATTAGGCAATTGGAGTCTGAATTAGAACAGTTCGGCATATATAATGTCCATCAACATGCATACATGAAGGACAGCCATTGCTACTTGTTATTTTTTAATAGTAATGTTGTTATGGCTGTTGAGCAAAAAACACAAATGAATGTGGTCTTTATTGATCTTTCTTCAGCATTTGATATGCCGGGTCACAATACACTGATGCAGAAACTGTAAGATAGATTTATCTACATCAGGAATGGATGGCAGAATGGTTAGCAAAAAGGAAGTGGCAAATAAACTTCATGGGTAGGGATATAGGTATGATCTTGGATACCTCAGGGGTTGATTATGAGATCTTATCTGTTTAGCTTACATATCTTGGATATCAGCATATATTTATACATTTCACTCTCTTTGTGCTGATTTAAAATTAGAAATGCATACTACCAGTAAAAATCATCAACAGCAACTGCAATTATGTTTGAACTAAATATCTGGGCAGAAGAAAACAGTATGAACAATAACACCAATGAAATGAAACAATGACATAAAGAATACAGTTACAAGACTGGGAAAATATATTAAAAAGGTTAAGTTTTTTTAAAGACTTTCTATTTGATCACCTTGTGAACAGTATGTATAAAGACTGGAAGAAAATTGTAGTGCATGGAGCATAGTGATTGTATTCTGATATCCATAAAAGGTAAATCATTAATGCACTACTATAACATAAGACATGATGTTAAATGTTAAGCATCCCTTGTTTCATTTGTTAAGGTCAGGTCTCATGCTAGTCAGTCAACTATTCCAGCAATAACCAACAAATGACAGTGGCAGAAAACAAAACACATTTGCTTCTGTCTGCTGTCTGTATTGATAATGTGTCTCTGACTTACTGTTAGGAGGTAGAATAACAGAATATGTGTTATCTGGCATTTTCTGGAATACATGAAGTCTGAAACTCAAATGTGATATCATTTAGTGCCTTCATTCCTCAGTATTTTTTCCAGAAAACAGTTTTATGAAGAACATACCAGACATAAAAGGCAAACATCTGGGCATTCTGTGAAAATATAGACGTTTGAGAGTCGTTGAAAGGTGAGTATAAACATAAGGGACTGTGTTGCACTGCATTTCTGACAGAACGTGCATGGAGATGTACAGTTTTGAAAGCTTAGTTACAAGAAAAATGAAAATAAAAAAGCTACTAGTACATGGAGCAGATAAAGCCCCATGCACTACAAAGAATTAGTGTGCATGGGGCCCAGTGCTCCCAGACCCAGTCAGCAGCCATGTTTTACTATCTGGTAGACCCCCTCTAAAAATCTAACTAAAGACTCTCCTACCTGAAGGAGATCTTAAATCTTAAAAGGGCTTTGGAATATAACAATAATGATGAGAATATTATTGAAACTAATAAAAAGGGTATGCACCATTGTTACCAGTGCAATATGTGTAGGTACATTTCGGAAGGTCCGTATATAACTGTTGAAACATTAGACAGAACATTAGAAGTACCAGGTTTTGCCAATTGTTGTACCCAAGGGGTAATTTATATTAGTATGTGTACTGCTTGTCCAGCGTTTTATGTGGGGATGACTACTAGATGTTTAAAAACCCGCATTAGGGAACATCTTTATAGTATCAAAAATAGAGATGATACCAATGCTTTGTACAAACACTCTGTTGTTTGTTCCTTTTTTAAAAAGTTTCTGTTTTCAGTGTTTGAAATTTGTAAGACAGATATGAGAGATGGTGATTTTAAAAACTATTTACAGCAAAGGGAGACCGTTTGGCAGATTAAGCTGAAATCGGACACACCTCCCGGTTTAAACGAAGCTATAAATGTTAAATGTTTTTTAAAATATCGTAAGCTTCATATTAACAAAGATTGTGATATAACTGCCTTTTTTATTTAAATTAGTGAGAGGTGTTTTAAATGAAGGTTGTTTAATTGAGTTAATTAATTGTTTGTTAATTATGGTATTTAATGTTCTAGTTTGGATGTGTCATTATTCTGAGGAAGTCTTCTGACGAAAGCGGACAATAAATTTTAGTACGCTATTATTTTGGTACTTGGTACTTTTTTGCTGCCTCCACAGTGGTATTTCTTTGGTTTTGTTTTGTTCTTGGCACCTGGTTGTTTTCGTTGTTTTATCAATACATTCAGCTGATAAGGTTTCTCTATTGAGCACAGGCTTGAACGTTGTATGTTTGATTTAAACTGCTGCATGTCACATGGAAGCCTGTTTAAAACACACAGTAATTAGTATAACTGTAACCCAGCATTGTAACCTGTTGTAAATGTAGTTTATGGACTAAAAGAAAGGTCTAGCTTGTTTTTATAGCGGTTACAGACCCATACTGTAAAATGAAGCAGTTCTTCTGTTTGTAGCTGTACGGAGCTGCTGCTTAACGTATACTCTGTGGTTGATGTGAATATTGAAATACCTGTTTGCTTGGTGGCTAGATGTACATGCTATTAAGGCTCTCACTCCTAATGTATGTTTTATTCCTTGGTAGACCCTCCTCTAAAAATCTAACTAGAGACCCTCCTACCTGAAGGAAGCTTTCCTAAAAACTGTACCCACAAACAATTCACCTGGAGTCCAATCTACAACTGGCTAAGGTAGATCCCCTCTAAAGATCTAACTAAAGACTCTCCTATCTGAAGGAATCTTTCCTGAAAACTATACCCACAAACAATTCACCTGGAGTCCAATCTACAATTGGCTAAGGTAGACCCCTCTACAAATCTAACTAAAGACTCTCCTAGCTGAAGGATGCTTTCCTGAAAAATGTACCCACAAACAATTCACCTGGAGTCCAATCTACAATTGGCTAAGGTTAATACCTTAAACTGTATTGTAATCCTATATACTTAGTCTGCTGACCTGGGTCTAAAGGCACCTTTAGTCTGTCCCCCATAGTAATCTGTCTCCCTCTATTTTTTTTAATTAACCTAGTTGACCCTAGCATTCCATAATATTTTTTCTAAATCTAAAAAGTGAACCCTGAACATTGTATTTTCAGTCTGCCCTGTCCCTCCCATACATAGCCCTGTAAATTATTCTCAGAATCCATATACTGTAGCTAAGAAATACCAAAAGGTTTGACTGACTGTTTTTCCCAAAACCTTGTGGTCTAGCTGGCCCCACTCTGTGCGCTTCGCTACACTCGGCTCACTCCACTCCACTCCCTGCCTCCAATTGCCACCCACCCCCACTACTTCTACATTTATTCTAACCCCTAATCACCTGATCAGTTATCCATTCCCTAACCACTAGTTCATCCCACTGATCCTACCTCCTGCCACCCTCCACTCCAATTACATCCCACACTGATCCCACCCCCAACAACACACCTCCACTCTTACACACAACCAACCAGGAATCCTTCTCACTCAAAGTAGAATCATGTTACCCACACTCATCCCTATCACTAGATCTAACATCACTAACCTTCCTAACTTCTGTACAAACAGACCAACCACTGCACAATTACTCCTGTCACTTTACCCACACTAGCCCTCCCACCCTCTCTAACCCACTCACACTTTTACATCTGCCCCACAATCATAAATCTCACAACTACATATTACTCACCAAACAAAGTGACACAATCTCATCACACTAAGAAAACCACACATAGACCAAGCTCACAAACAATTAATATTAAAAAACACATATTGACACTCCTACAAACTCTGTTAACCTCAGGAGACATTCACCTTAATCCATGTCCCCTCTCAGCCAGAAAAACATCTGACCTACTAATCCTAAATCTCAACATAAGAAGTATAACCAACAAACTAACAGACCTACATGCATTCATAGCCCACTACAACCCTGATGTACTCACCATTACAGAGACTTGGCTTAAACACAGTATCCAAGATGAAGACTTTCTCCCCCCACAGGTAAAATACACTTAGATCTGATAGAACAAACAGGAAAGGAGGAGGAGTAGCCATTCTCTTTAAAAACACCCTTAACCCCCTGCTCCTGCACACCACACCACCCACTTTTCAAAATGCTGAAGTCCTATCTTCTGTTCCATCCATAAGAAACACCAAGAAGATCAGTATAATATGTTGCTACATACCACCAGGCATCAAATCACTCATAAAAGAAGACATCCTACACTGGACAAAGGACAATCTACCTCAGGAAACAATCCTTCTTGGAGACCTTAACACCGACTGGGCAGCCTGTAACTCCAGCAGCCCCTCTACACATATCAATCTATATGGGTTCTTTCAACTAATTGAAGAACCAAATAGAATAGATAAGAAAACAAAGAAAGAATCCATACTGGATTGGACACTAGCCAACTATCCCAAACAAAACTATACAGTAAGCTGTCTCCCAGATGACCTAAATGATCATCTCCCCACCGTCCTACTCCACAAACACTCCAATCACCCCAAACTAGTAGTCTACAAACTTGTACGGAGTGACCATAGCCTTACCCAACAATACCTAAATACTGTCCTAAGCCACTGCAACTGGGAACCACTACGAACACTTGGGTTAGGTCAGATAGTAGACTACTTCAATACTACCTTCTCTAACATTCTTAACAGTCTAGCTCCCAGCAGATTGATCAGAGTTAAAACCATCTATGCACCCTGGCTAAGTAGGGACACTAGAGCCCTACTAAAAGCCAGAGATAAAGCCTGGAAAATATGGAAAACTGATAAACCCATAGCTCCAGGCAATACTATCAGCAGCTTAGAAACCAGGCCAAGGTTGAATCCAAAATAAACTAGCCAAACTAATTTCTTAGTGTCCAAAACAAATATTCAAATAATCCACAAATATTCTGGCATGCCATTTACTCCCTACTAAAACCAGGCAAATCCACTACTCCAGCACCCAGCTCTACTAACAATACCCTAGACATAGCTTCTCAATTTAATAACCATTTTAACAAGTCTATCTTAGCCCTGTCCAGTCAAATAACCAAACACAATCTACCTTAACCACAACCCAACCTATCCCACATAACCACCTCTTTTAGCCTATCACCAGTGCCCACCTCAACTATCAAAAAACTCATCCTAAAATTAAAACCAACCACACTAGCAGCCGATAACATACCTGCTGCATACCTAAAAATGGCAAGTGACTCCCTATCATATCCTGTCTCCATCCTCATCAACTGCTCCGTACTAGAATCCTACATACCCAAACTCTGGAAAGTATCTCACATCATTCCTCTCCATAAAGGAGATAACTCCTATGTATTCTCAAACTATTGACCTATTGCCATCCTTTGCCCCCTATCCCAAATTCTTGAGAAATGCATCCACTTGCCAGTGATGACATTTCTCAACACACACAATCTACTATCTACAACACAACATGGTTTCCGTCCACATCACAGCACTACCATAGCCCTTCTATCCTTCACTAATCATATAAACCTTCACATATGTATCGCCCATTTTCCTAGACCTCTCAAAAGCATTTGATATGGTCTCCCACTCCATTCTACTAGACTCACTAACATCACTATCCTTCACCTTCTCTACTATAGCCTAGTTCACAAGCTACCTTTCTGACAGGCAACAATCAGTCCAGTGGAAAGGAACTCTGTCTCCACAGCTTCCAACCACCATAGGAGTCCCACAAGGCTCTATACTGGGCCCACTATTCTCTATTTTCACAAATAACCTCAGTATCTCTATACAACATGCTACACTCATACAATATGTGGATGATTCAACCCTGATCTGCTCCACCTCATCCCCCTCTACCCTACATACACTCACTCAAGATATCTTTAACTCACTAGAGAAATGGATATCAGGTATCCAACTAATTCTAAATCCCAAAAAGACAAAACTGTTACTATTTACTCCTAATAGAGCAAAAAAAAGACAAAACTGTTATTATTTACTCCTAATACAGCAAAAAAAAAAAACCTCTCATGTACCATAACATCAAAGAATGGCACCATCATCTCCCCTTCTAACCACACAAAACTTCTGGGCATTGAAATAGACAATAATCTCCACTTTGATGTTCACACCTCACATACCATAAAACTAGTGCATAAAAAATCTAGGCTCCCTATACAGGCATAAGTCCTTTCTCTCACAAAAAGCAAGAGTCACTCTTGCACAAACCCACCTCCTCTCAACTCTATTATACGCAGCACCAACCTTTACCCAAACCAGACAATGTGACCTAGACAAGCTAAAATCATGCTACAATAAAATAGCAAAGTTTGCTACTAACTCAACCTATAGAACCCATCACTGTACTGCACTAATAGAACTAAAATGGCTTGAGCTACCACAGCTACCCAACTATCACCAGCTGGGCACAGCCTACAATATTCTTAAATATCCTGACAAAAAACCCTCATTATCCAACCTACTTCCTGTCTACACTGCATACTGGCACCTAAGATCTAGTGAAAAATCTCTCCTCTCCATCACCAAGGCTAACAATAATTCAGGGAAAGCGCTCTACTCCCACACTGTTACCAGAAAGTGGAACTCTCTTCCCCTATCCATGTCCACTGCCCCCTCCACATCCATATTCAAAAACTCCCTCAAATCGCATGTTCCCAGTACCTGGTTATGCCCTTGTATCACATAACCCTACCCACACTGCTATTAACTCCCCAAACTGCCCTCTGATCACATGCTGGATCTTTGATCCCCTGTTGGCTTGGTCGTCTGAAAGAGTACTTTTAACAGTAGAATCTTATTTGATATATTTTCTTCTCTTGCCAATGTATAACTGACATTGTCTTTTACCTATGTTCTATATCTTCTTTTACCTGGAGTGTTTTATTAATTTCTTGTTATATTACTATGCTCACATACATGACGTAACCTGTTTTGTGCATCATGCTGGATGTACGGTATTTTATAACTTGATGTCAGAGCTTTTCCCCACAGGCCGCCGCTGAAAATGGACCTGGTCCAGTCAGAATTTCCCAGTTAACAAATGTAAAATAAATAAATAAAAATTGTCTATCGCCGTAACCTTTAACTATGTGTTCACAACATACATGCTAAGATTCACCTCTTGAGCTTCACTGTTAATGTGAATTTCTTGGCATCCATGTCTTGAACAAATAATAAGCAGGTTAGGATGAGCGACCTGATAATAATTCCCTAGATTGGTTGCATTAGAACATATATTAAATCAAGGCAGTTGTGTGACATCAAAACAATCTATATGGTTTTATTAGACCTAAAACTGAATTTAGAAACTGACTGAGGCCCTAATTTTATAAAAATTGTCAAAATACAGCTGGAGGAAATCCATAAAAAGTACACCAAAATAATCTATGCTTGGCGAAGTCAGCCTGTGAAAAAAGACTATCTAAAACACACTTGTTTTATGTAAATTACAGATTAACACATAGTGATCTGGTCTTACTTTACAAGGCATTATATAACCCCATCTTATGGGGGTGTTTAAACTTAAGAAAAAGAGAAAAATTCATCAAGTTTAGTTGTGGAGATTTTTTAGTACAAATGACATCACAATTGATTAATTCTAAGGTCTGTTGTTTTGGGATAGAAAATTCTAACTACTGAAATTAGAAACTGTCATAATACTGTCAATTTTAAACAGGCAGTCACCATGGTGAAGAATATTATAAGACATAGGGCCAGATTTACAAAAGCTTGCACGGAGTTGTAGAGTAGTGCAAGACGTCAAACAGACAATATGTCTGCCGTGCGATCCAGGAACAGCCGGCAGGGGCATGCACAAGAGCTGCTAAAGCTACTCTTGCACAGACAGCATCATGGTATGCAAATTACCTCATTTGCTGCTGAAAGCTATGCAAATGAGGTAAATTTGCAATCCAGGAAACGCTAACCTGTCCGTGGAAGATTAATGTTATCTGCAGAAATGTACTCCGTTGGTAACGGAGTACCATTCTGCAAATAGCTAAATGGAGCTATGACAGCTCCAAATAAAGGATGCATACAGTTGAGGAAGCATGCCAATGGCCAAATATAAGGCCATTGGCATTTACAAATGTTTAAAAATATAAAAATCTAACTTTATTTTTCCCCTATCTCCTATGTTTAAGCTTAGCGCAGCACCGTGCAAACGTGTGGCGCTTTAAAAAACAAGAAAATAATTTAAAAATAGACAAAAATAGGCATTTTCACTAAAAAGCTTATTTTACCATGCAGGTGGATGGCAGGCTGAAGACAACATGGCCACTGAGTACTGGTTGCTAAGGGGGGAATCTCAGTGTGAGAGATGTAACTATGCATTAGTAGGCAATCCTATGCAAATGAGGATAAGGATAGTGAATCTTAATTTTCCCCACCATGTGAGCCATGTCCCAAGAGTGTAAGAGTAGGAGTAGGTGAGTAGTAGAGTAGAATATAGGTGATATAATGAGGGGGTGTGTCAGAAAGGCTGTAAGCTAATTGGAGCACAGTGGCTTGTGTTTACCCTGAGTTGCTCAGGATTGCAAGAGACATGCCTACAGTTGTCCTATTTGAAAACCTAAAACCAAAGGTGCACACTGTTAAAAGATCGGAAATTTGTTGCAAACATGCACACAGCGTGTGCATTTGTGTGTGCTTGTGTGCAAGTGTTTGAGCTTGTTTGCGCGGTGCCACCCCAGGCGGAAACAGAAAGGCAAAAGGAAGGAAAAGAAGTAGTAGGACATTAACCAAGGAGAACTAGCAGAGCTGCCGGGTGAAATATATCAGAATCAGCCAATTACACATGCAGCAGACTAGCCAAGCCCTGCCCATCCCAGCACTTTAAACTCTGCAAACAGCATTCCCCCCTGTTTTTTCCCAAGAACTCTGCAACACTAGAGTATACAAACAGAAAAAGCTTAAGTCAGACAAAATGTTAGGGGCTGCTCTTGCTATCATAAACCAACATGTGCAAGGTGCTGAGGGTTGTGATGTTGTGAATGCTGCTGAGCAACCCACAGTGAGGAAACGGAGAAGAGTGTACAGACCCAGGGTAACCTACCAGGGGCTACATGAGCTGGAGATAGTGGAGCCCTATAGGGTGGACAGAGACCTCCTACAGCAAATTGTTGAGCTGTGCCGGCCACGCCTCACACACAGAACCAACAGAGGGGAACCCATCCCAGTGGATGCCAAGGTATGTGTTGACATAAGAACACTAGCTACAGGTACCTTCCAAAGACCATTTGGTGACATGATGGGGATTTCACAGGCATCAGCATCCAGGGTACTCCACCAGTTCCTGGATGCCATGTCAGCACGTCGGTGACCACATATATTGTCCCAATTCCCATGAGGCATTGGCCAGCAATATGCTTCTTTTCCACCAAATAGCAGAATACCCTGAGGTAGTGGGTGCTATAGACTGCACGCACATACACATCAAAGCACCACCCAGTAAGCGGAGTAGGGTCTACATCAACCACAAGGACTTCTTCTTCATCAACTGCCAGGTCATGTGCGATGTCCAGGGCATAATAATGAATGTGTGTGCTGGCTGCCCTGGAAGCTATCACAATTCCCACATCTGGCATCTGATGCAGCTGTACCAGAGATTTGCCAATGGGGACATCCCTGATGGTCACCTAGTGGGGGATGCTGGATACGCACTGGAGCCGTGGTTGATGACACCCATCAGAAATGCACACACACCTGAACAAGAACTCCATAATGAGGCACACACACACAAACAAGAAACATAATTAAGCGTGTGTGTTTCCGGTGCCTGGACACATCTGGTGGAGCCTTGCAGTACTCACCAACTACATGTACCCAAATTGTTATGGTTTGTGCCATGCTACACAATATGATCCTGCAGAAACAGCTGCAGCAGGAACAGCATGGGGCAGGTCCAAAGAGCCCCCCCCCCACCATTGCCAAGGCCTGCACAGGCACAGCGTGACTCAGAGGAGGAACAACCTGAGCCTGTCCCAGTAGGCAGAAGGAGGTGTGCCCAGTATGCCCTGGCCTTGGCAAAGAGGCAACACATAACACATACACTGATTCAGTAGGAACCCTGGAAATGACACCTCTCTCTGACTCGCACATACAGTAAAAGGGATGCCTAACTTAACACTACCTGTTTTCAAACATGTATAAGGAGTGTACTATGTACATCCAACATAGGCAGCCCTGCAGCACCTCCTGAGGCATGAGTGCCCTATTTTAAGCAATATAAAGCATAGCTAAGCACATTTTACCAGTACTGAGCATATTTAAATCCAATTGCAGGTGGCTGTGCACTGCGCTAACCAGCGCAATGTCGGCCAACATCGGGCAATGTTGGGCAATGTTGGGCAACGTCAGATAAACACACTAACACCTGCTTTACTGTTCCTTAACCAGTCAGGTCTGCCTAGCAGGAAAATAAAAAGCAGATAATGTGCACTATAGTCACAGTACTGAACCATTAAGCCTTGACAGCATTTCACTGGCACAGACACAACTTAAGTCACTCACACATACCAGTTGGGCGGGGTTCACATACCTAACAGTTACAGCCAGCAGGAGAATTGTAGACAAATGCAAACACAAACAAATGCTGTATCATGCCCTCTGAATAGGCATATGAGTAACCTCCCCCCAGGCCTATGCAGACAGATAACAGCAGGCTGGGCAGTGTGATGTGGGTTGGGTAGGCTATGAAGTCACAAACTAATATGCGTGTAAGTGGAAGCTAAGGTCTGTAGTACAGTGGTATGCCTCAAGCCAGTACGATAGACATCAGTACAGACTGAAATGGAGTACCTGACATAGCAGTGCAGGCCTAGCAAATGTGTATAAGTGTCAGGTGTACCACTCATCCTATGTACACCCACAGTAACAATCAGGTGTGTCCCCTGGGTAGAAATGTACAAATAATAGCTGTCCCCCCTGTATGTAGAAATGTTGATAAGTCTATGCAAATTGACTCATGGAAGCCCTGCAGCACAGCGTGCTTCCTGTCGATGTACAACACAAGGGTGAGTCCTGAAGTAAAAACCAACTTGATTTTTCACACACATATAGTATATATGCCCATAGTGGGCATGCTCACACACTTAAATTTAGCAAATTTCAGTCAGCAACATACTGAAAGGTGATACTGGGCATGCTCACACACTTAAACAAACAAAGCAAATGTCAGTCAACAACATACTGAAAGGTCATACTGGGCATGCTCACACACATGTCTGAGTACAGCAGTGGGCCACACATATCTGGCAGTTGCAGTTCTTACTCCAGACACTTGTCACTATTCACCAATCCTGCCTTGCATACACAGTGATATGAAAGCAGACCCATATAATATATTGGACCCCTGTCATAATCAAACTATGTACTACAAGTACTTAAGTTGCCCAAAGAAAGTGAAAATTCAAAAAAGATCAATAAATCACTGATCAGTATCATCAAGAAACAATAAACACTCCTAACATTATCCAAGCCATGTTCTGTCAAAAATATTGCCAAAGAGTCCATAGAGAACCATGAAGCTTTCTTTCGCTATGTCATAAATATCAATATAAACTCATATATGTTCTGAGTCAGTGCAAAGTGTAAATGAATACATGTACATGACTGACATTGCCAACATCTTGTCAGACAGGTTCATACATATTTACCCTCCTCTCACTGACAAAAGGGCCCATTACCATACCTGGAGATTGTGAAAACCCAGAAATCATATACAATGGTTAAACAGCTCTATCCAAACCTAAAAACACAGTGTCTATGGGATGACATGGTTTCCCTGGCTCTGTCATATGTGAACTCCATATGTGAACTCCAAAACAAACAGACCCTGCACCTGAACAGTCCGTTGAGACTCACCCTCTGTACAGGATATGAAACTGTTGAATGGGTTACAGCAACATTTGGCACACTCCACAAGTGTTGGTGCACAACAGACCATGGGAACTATTGTCTTATAAGCCTAAAAAGCCTGATCTGCAAAGCCATGGAGTCCATCATTATGGAACTCATAAACAGAACTATTGGGAGCCTACAAACACCCAACCCTACCCATTTTGGTTTGGTCAGGGGCAGATCATGGTTCCTAAACCTGCTAGACAGTTTTCAAGGCAATCACCCAGAACATACATCAATGAAATGAGCTACACACTGCCTACTTAGACCTTGAAAAGCCCTTTTCCAACATCCTACACACGTCGTATCCACAAAATCAACAACCTGTGCATTAACACATATGTCATCTGTTGGATTGCCAACTGGGGCACAGATAGATCCCACAAGGTACGAATTGTGGTCTCCCTGATGGACTGTAAGCTGGTAACAACTGCTGTTCCCCCATGGCTCAGTCCTGGGACCCCTCCTGTCTGGTGTATACTTTTCAGAAATACAGTCAAACACATGAGGGCTATGGTTAGCAAAGTTTGTAGATGACTGCAAAAAGGTTGTCATAATCGATGTTTGGGACAACAGAGACATCCTTAAAGAGGGTCTCAGTCAGACAGATGGGGTGTCAAAATTATGGCCTCGAGCTACAATCATACAAATACCACATAGGTGCCAACACCCTAAATATGGAGGTAATAATAAGGGATCTATGGACACATGTGGACAGTCATCGCTACTTCCAGAAACACATTATCAAAGTGGTTAGAAATTCATGCTATGTGTTCCCACAAATTGCCACGGTCTTTGTATGTAGGTCAAAGGAGGTTCCCTCTACTCATCAGCCATCAGACCCATCAGAGAGTATCACGGCACACTTGCGATGAATCTGACTAGGCACCTTCAGCAGCTGGAAAGACCACTGAAGTACATCAACAAGAGGATTACTGGCCTCAAACAGTTGCCCCATGCAACAAGACTGAAGTTAACTCAATCTGTAATCTGTTGCATACTGTCTACTCAGGGGTCTCTGCCCAACAGACAGGTCTATGTCCAATGCTGAATTGATGTACACGCTCTATCTGAAGTAAACCCAAGCTCACTGTGCCACATGCTCTAGGGATATCATCATCACAACAATAAATAGAACATGTTTGAGGGATACATTACTAACTCACAGACTTCCCTTGCTTTGGAACAGGCTCCCAACCTACATTAAGCTGAGTCCCTCACTGACACTCTTCCAGAGGAGCCTTGATGAGTGTATGTGAAACTGAACTATCACACCATGGACCACTTCATCAGCTCTACTTCACAGAGCCCTAGGGAACTAACCCCATGTATGGAAATAGCTGCACACTCTGGCGATACTAATATATGCCTTCAGGCAGATAGCCTATTACCTACCTATGTACCTATATATATGTAGGGGGAACACAGTATAATAAGCGCAAGATGGATGGACAGAGATGTGTGTAAGAGGGTGAGCATGACAGGAAGCCATCCAGGACTGTCCCACCCAGCACACATCCCAATGGCACAAAAGGCATGAGGTGCACATCTCACCCACTGTACATAACAGCCACCAGTATCTGTAAGCATTACAGTGTATGTGGTCCATGTGCCTGCTGTACAACATGACTGTACAATGAAGTACACATCTACTATCTGTAAACATGTACCTGTCACATAGGTTCATAGATATGTAGTAGACTATCTTCACGAAGGCATATATCAGCCTAGGCAAGTTGTGCAGCTTTCACCACCCCATTGGGTAGTCTCCTAAGCCCTAGTTCTAATAGTTAGCACCCTATGCCCCTTTCTAGTGGGGCTGTTGATGTGATGCCTGGTGTGAATTGTTTGTTTACCATCCACTCATCAAGGTTCCTATTGAAGAGTGTCAGCGAGGGGTTCTGTCTGATGTACATTGGGACTCTGTTCCACAGTAAGGCAAGTGTCTGGGATGGTACTCTATCCCACCAGCATGTTGTATTCATTGTTGTAATGAGGTTCATATCCCCAGAGTGTGTAGTGTGTCTCAATTTTGTTATCCATAGATGGAGCATGTTCAACAGTTATGTGTTGGACATGGCTCTGTATGTTAGGCAGAGTGTGCCTCTGAGTAGGTGGTATGCAAGGGTGAACAGATTTAGTTTTATCAGTTGTGTTGCATAACACAACTGTATGAGGCCATAATCCTCTTGGTGAGGTACCTCTGTGGTCTCTACAGCTACTGGATATACTTAGTCGAGTACATCCAAAATGGTGCATTGTACTCAATGATGGGTCTGATTACTTAAGAGTAGAGGGCCACCACTACCTCTCTTGATCCTGATGCAAACCCTTTGTTGATTAGGTGGGCCACATAGGATTTCCTAATCACTTTGGCAACATGGTTGTCAAAGGAAAGATGACTATCTACTCGTGTCCCCAGATCCCTTATTACCTTGTCAGTTTTTAGGGGGTAACACCTATGTGGTAGTTTGTTGGTACTTTGTTTTCACCAAAGAGGATTAATATGCATTCTTTCACATTGAGCTTGAGGCCATGATTCTGACACCATACATCTGTCTCATAGAGTCCCTTCTGGAGAATATTTGTGTCATCCGGGGAATCTATTATGGCAAACACTTTACAGTTCCCAACAAAATTAGTCAACCACAGCCCTCCTGTGTTGGATCGTACTTTTGAGAAGTCTATACCAAACAGGAGGGACACCAGGACTGAACTCTGGGGGAAAACAGTTGTTACCAGTGTAGAGTCTGACATGTAGCCAGCAACTCATAATTTGTGGGATCTATCTGTGAGCCAGTTTGCAATCCATCTTGTGATGTATGGATTCATGCCCAGGTTGGTGAGTTCATCTATGATATCTGACTGGGGAATGGTGTCAAAGGCCTTAGCGAGGTATAGGTAGGATGTGTCGAGCTCATTTCAATCATCTGTAGCCTGGGTAACTGTCTCAAAGAAATCCACCCAGTTCAGGAGGCGTGATCTGCATTTGACAAAGCCAAACTGGGTGTGCTCAACTGTATGAAGGTTAACACTGTCTTTATTGTTGACTTCCATTATGATTGGCTCTATTGCCTTGCAGATCAGACTTGTTAGGCTCATAGACTGTGAATGCCAAGGATCTTTTGTGGCCCCACCCTTGTGGAGTGGGAAGAACATTGCTGTTCAACGTTCTATGGGTACATATCCTGTAGAGAGGATGTAGAGAGAGGTGTAGGTGTCCTTGATGAATATGGATACATAGCCACCCTATGTGCCATGATCCAGGTTCTGACGCTGGAAGGTATATAATGAGTAGTATACTGGTAGTGCTGGTGTGCTCTCTGGAGCCTTCAACTAGGTCTCTGTTACTGCACAGATATCAATATTCTCCATACTGTGAAATGCCTTGTGTGTGTGCATTTGGAGGCTGAGACTTCTGGCAATGAGTAGCATTTAGCTCACTTTGTGGTTATTTGTGTTGGTTACAGAGTTTGGTTTGTCCTGAGTGACCGGTGTTCCACATCTGAAGTCAACACCTCATTGGTCTGATCTAACAATTAGCTAATTACCCTACATATCCACATTCTGCCTCCACCCCCCCCCCCATTAAGGAAACAATGTTAAAAAATTACTCCAAAGCCAACTTCATGCTTCTTAATACAGAAGTGGTGAACTTCAGGACACCCATGCAGATGGACAATACAGTTACAACTACTGAATCCCACACAATTGCACTTTATAAGCACTTACATGAGTGCATGGATCATGCTATCACAAACAGAACCAAGATGCTATCCTCCAAGAAAAGGAAGCCAATCTGGTGGTCCTCTGCCATAAACAAACTGTACAAAAGAAGGAAGAAACTTTTGCAAAAGAGGTTAAAATTCCATGAGTGGAGGAGCTCCCTGGTCAGCCTCAGTAAGAAGCTGCGATCCCTGATAAAATCGTCCAAAGCTAGTTATGAAAACAAAACTGCCACTGATTCTAAAGACAACAACAAAGCATTCTATAGCTATTTCAAGAATCTCAATGGCAACACTCAGATCTGCTCTGAGTTACAGCACAATGGCACTAAATATGCAGACCCAACTGATATTGCCAACATCCTGGCAGATAGGATCAGTGTCAACTTTACCCCCCTCTCACCCATGAAAGAGACCATCTCTATACCGGAAGAATGCAAATTTGCTGTCATCATGGCTGCACAGGTAAAAACCACACTCTCCAAAGCCAGGAACACAGCATCCATGGGACCAGACAACATCCCAGGCTGTGTTCTACATGAACTACAGAATGAACTGGCACACCTAAGTACCATGTTGAATCATAGCCTCACCTCAGGCCTTGTACCTGCTGAATGGTGCACAGCAATGGTTATCCTGCTACACAAGGGGTGAGCCACCACGCACCCCAGGAACTAGCGCGTCATTAGCCTGATGAGCCTGGTCTGCAAGGCCATGGAATGTATCATCATGGAACTTATAAACAAAGACATTGGTAATCTCTAAACTCTGGACCACAACCAGTTCGGGTTTGTAAAAGGCAGATCATGTCTCCTAAACCTGATAGACTTCTTTGAAGCAGCCACCAAAGCCATAGACAAGGGTAAGGTGGTTCACACAGCCTATCTAGATCTTGCCAAGGCTTTCGACACCATCCCCCACTCTGGAATTATAGATAAACTCACTAAACTAGGTATAAATCCCTATGTCACAAGATGGGTTGCCAACTGGCTCACTGACAGAACCCACACTGTGAAAGTAGCAGACTTCAAATCCGACTTCAGACCAGTGACAAGTGGAGAACCACAGGGTTCAGTCCTGTGTCCTGTCCTATTTGGTATCTACTTCCCTGAAATAAAGGCTAACACAGATGGGCTTTGGCTAATGAAGTTCCCAGATGACTGCAAACTAGGAGCCATAATCAAAACTACTAACGATGTGGACATACTACAAAAGGGCCTCACTGACACAGATGCCTGGTGTCAAAGCCATGGCCTCAAGCTCAATGCCAAAAAGTGCATTGGCATCCGCTTTGGTAAAAACTCTGTACTTATGAACTACAACATAGGCGGTAGTATACTTAACACCGAAAGTGTGATAAGAGGCCTTGGGGCACAGGTAGACAGTAGTCTCTCCTTTGATAATCACATCACCACAGTAGTCAGGAAATCCTTCTATGTGGCACACCTCATCACAAAAGGTTTCTCATGTAGAAAAAAAGAGGTAATTGTTCCCCTCTACTCATCACTCATTAGTTCCATTATAGAGTACAATGCCCCTTTTGGTATGTACCTCACAAGACATCTACAACAACTGGAAAGTCTACAGAAATACCTCAAAGAGGATTACCAGCCTCAAATGCATGCCCTACACAGACCGTCTCAAAACACTCCAGCTTTACTCTGTTGCATATCGCCTACTCAGAGGTGATCTCTGCCTAACATACAAAACTATGTCGAACACAGAGCTGTTGGACATGCTGCACTTAAAGTTTAGAATATGAACAGCCAAAGCATGTGTTTGAGAGAATTGAGTATGTTGCAGTCTTTATGTATTAAAATGTACTGTGTACTGTGAACTTTGAATGAACTCTGAGCAATGAGAAAATACTGAAAAACAAGAGTCTGCTTGAAAGCAGGAAATGTGCCTTTTATGGAAGTGCATCCGATTTTCTTTCTCTGCTCAGAGATATGATGATGTGAATTGTCTTATGTTTACGGGTAAACCTTTGATTGGTTAATTGCCCTGTATAATGATCTAATTGGTTCGTTTTTATATTTTTGTACTGTCAGCAATATCACTGAAAATTTATATGGCTCTGCTTACTGCTTGCTGTGATGGATGTGAAGTCTTCTTCAGACACTCAGTCTTGCTGGCTGGATTCTGCTAAAATTCAAAGTCTGGTTATATTTGCATTCACAGTCTGTTGCATACAGAAACTTGCAGAATATACACTGATCAGAGAATATACTTTGCAGCATCAACTTTAGAGCAGTAACAAATAACTTTTTTATAATAAACCAAATGGACTAACGTTGCAGCTTGAAGTACTGTTCCAACTTTACTTCTCATATAGTACAGATGATGTAAGAGATATAACATTTACCACAGGACAAATGAGTCCCTACCATACCTCTAACATAACTGGATTCATACAGCTCTTTATATACAATTTTAGTCATGCATAAACATATACATTTCCTCCTGATATTTTATTTTGGAGAATTGCTCATCCT
This sequence comes from Protopterus annectens, assembly GCF_019279795.1. NCBI lineage: Eukaryota > Metazoa > Chordata > Ceratodontiformes > Protopteridae > Protopterus > Protopterus annectens. The sequence goes on from NC_056726.1 coordinate 1,544,572,585, forward strand.
GTAGAAACAATACTAATTTTTGCAGATGCTGATGCAAACTGCTGACTTGATAATATTATTTTTAAGCTTCCTTGTTTAACAATGTCTTGTAAAAGACCAGCTTTTCTGACAGTGTGAACATCCTGTATTCTATTTGGATCTTTGTATAAGAACATCTGTTCTTTTGCCAATACTGATAACAGTGTCCTGTTGTCCATGCACAAAAACATGTTTTTGAGGAAACACATTGCCACAGTGTCAACATCTCTTGTTATTTAAGGAAACATATTGTGTCCATTCTTTTTATATGCAGAAAAACATGTCAGTGTTCTTTAAAAGCAGATTTTGCATTTTTGCTCTTGCATACATCCTGTTTTTAAGTCTGTAAGGGAAAAATGTCCATTCAGCATATTCCTTTTCCAAGCCATGGTAATTTAGTATGGATGCTGATTACATATTGCTAAACTCTATTTCTACATTTAAGCAAGCTTTATCTTATACCTTATTTATGTTGCATAATTGTAGCAAAGTTACTTTCAACCTTAGTATATTGTTGAGCACACTCTAACAATCACCAGTATATAAGCTTGTTTATTCCTTTATTCTGGGAGTCTCCCTGATGCTTTCCATGAGGCTCCCACACGTGTGTACTGTGGATAATAAAAACCACTGAAAGAGAGAAAGAACTGTACTTGTCTTCATTTTCAAAGTATTGTGTGACATAACAATTGGTGCCGTTTACTCGGATCTGAATTGAGAACAAGCTGCAGCAGTCAGGAAGTGGATGAAATACTGGTAAGGAAAGGGCCCATAACAGACTTTTCTGTTCCTGCAGTGTTTCTTTCATCTCTCTGTATGTGCCTGCCTTAAAGATTTGAATTTTTTTTTTATGCAGAAAATGATATGATTTCTCTCATTCAGTTGTTTTGAGGTAAGTGTCACGCATTTCTCTTCTGCTATTGAATGTGCAGTATGAGTGTGGGTTAATACGAAAATACTGGCAACATACGTATGAAAGGAGGAATGATAGTGGGGTAACAAGACGTTTATATAATGCCTTAGTTAAACCTGTGTTAAACAAGTATAGCTTATTGAGTGAGAATGGGAGTGAGTGCGGGAAAAATAAGTGAGCCAGAAAGAGGTACACCAGCTGGTTATATGTTTTATCGTGTGTCCCGGGACAGTTGCATGTTTTTAAATCAGTGGATCGCCCTTACTAAAAATGACGGTGACCTTGCTTTTCCCGAAAATGGTAGTTTTAATAAAGATATATTGACTAATTTGCAAAAGAAATTAAAAAAGAAAGGAAGAATACCAGGGTTGTGATGGGCAGCTTTTAATGATTGGATGTGCGAGGCTAAAGAAGGGGAAAAGGACTCGGTCATCAGTAGTCTGAAGGACAATCAAAAGAAACTAAAAGAGCAGATAAAGGAACTGCGACATACTGCGAGTAATCTAGATATAGCAAACGGTAAACGCTTAAGGGAACCACCCTTTAAGGGATTATATCCTGAACAGGAATTAAGTAATTTACAAATAACTGAATCATCTGAGGATGATAACCCCTGGTTCCCCCCATCCCCTACGGCTCCTCCACCACCATATCAGCCTTCACAGGTTCAAGACAGAGCAGTGAGCTCCACAAAAGAGGGCGAAGGCTGGCAGGGAGAAGAGCAGACTGCACCCGACTCTGGAAATGGAAATCAGGCAATGGGAGGTTAGCTTAGCAGACCGCTTATAGAACAACCTGACCAAACAGATACAGGTAAACTGTCACCTAGACTAACCCATTCTAAGACAAAAAAAAGCAGAAAAGAAAATCACAAATGCTTTTTTACCCTAGGTCTAGCCAGCCGAAAATATATCACAATAAAAAAGCCGTATATTTACACAAGGGTAAATATTACAAACAATGCCCAATTGTGATTGAAGGCAATGAAGGCTACATTGGTCTGGACAAATCCAATCCAGATTCTGATTCTGAATCGGGCACTAGCACATCAGATGAAGAAGGAGTATTCCCATTGAGGGAAGTCCCAAACCCAGCACATGCTAGGGATGCGGGACAACCGGCTACTGTAGTGGTACCTAGGGTATGGTCAGCAGTTGATTTTCAAGAGATCACTAAATCACTCCCGCCTATTGGTACTAACCCAGCGAAGTTTCAACACGTATTGGCAGGACATACCTGTTCGCAAAATCCTGCCATAGAAGAGGTTAGAGCTGCCCTCCAACACGCTGTCCCAGCTGATCTGATGAAATGTATCTGGGATCATGCTAATGTTCCTACCCCAATAACGAAGCACAACATACAAGGGGAGAATGGATTTGAAGTGGTTAGGCAATGTATAGCTGATACTATCACTGTAATAGTGCCACCTACCCCCAAATTGGTCGAAAATTAAATCAGTCATACAGAAAGAGGATGAGCCTATAGACAAATACTTAAATTGACTCACTGAAGCCTTTGAGGCATATTCCGGGTACCCAGAACCCACAGAAGGACCAGCACAAAGTGGGCTGTCAGCTGCCTTTGTAGATGGGTTACGCCCTCAGGTGAGGGACAAGTTAAAAGAAGTATGCTTAAACTGGCCTAGTTTGGGCTTACATGAGTTAGTCCAGCAGGTACAATACCTATCTGACCATTTAGCTAAAGAAAAGAAGGATTTACAGAAGAAATTAGTAAAAGCACAAATCCAAATGTGTAGCGCTTTTGGTCAGCGGGGTAGAGGATGAGGGAGAGGGAGGGGTGGACGCCAAGGAGCAAGAAATCAGAATAGACGAAACTGGCAGGGAACACAGTCGGCTCCACCCCAGAATTCTAGTAATCAGATAGAGTGTTTCAACTGTGGCCAAGCAGGCCATTGAAAAAATGAGTGTCCATATTTGGCTGAGCAACCTGCACCATACACTGATGCATCGCAACAGTGGAATTCTAACTTAATGCTGTCCAATCGACAACAACCACAATGAAGGTTCCCTGAATAGAAACAACAGCAATTGTGTCCTTTTATTCCTGTGAATCAGGATGGACCACATGTTATGTTACTGGTTAAAAATAAACCCTATCCATTTTTAATTAATACTGTAGCGACTAAATCCATGCTAGTTGGCAAAGCAGTCATGAATGTTCCCCTCTCCGACAAAATAACTAGAGGAGTGGGTGCCTCCAGTATATCTGTTGAGTATTCTGAAACTGTTCCAGTCCCAGTAACTTTGGGACCTCTGCAGGACAGCCATGCATTTTTAGTAGGACCATCAGCACCTTTAAATTTATTAGGAAGAGACTTGCTTTGCAAAATGGGGGCCACCATTTTTTGCACAGCTGATGGAGTTTACCTTCAGACCAACAGGATAGAACTCTGGCAGCTTTAGATGACTCCATCATTTTACAGACTATGTGTATCCAGCCAAATTCTGACAGAAACGAGTATTTACATTCCCTACCCTCTCACCTGTGGACTACTCATGACAATGATATAGGGTTTTTGACCTCAGCTACTGCTATAAAAATAACCCTAAAACCAGGAGCCAAGTTACCGCGAGTACCACAGCACTCTTTGACAGCTGAGGCTATATCTGGTATTGCCCCTGTTATTTCTGCATTGGAAAAGCAAGGGATCATAGTACCCACCACAAGCCCATGTAACACCCCAATATTACCGGTGAAAAAAACCTGGCAAACAAGCTTACAGATTTGTGCAAGACTTGCGGGAAGTTAACAAAGCCGTTTTGCCTGTTTTCTCGATTGTACCAAACCCAGCTACTACTTTGATATTTCATCAGCTTTTTTCTCTATTCTAGTGCATCCCAACAGTCATCCCAACAGTCATGATTTGTTTGCATTTACCTACAAAGGTCAGCAGTATACTTGGACTCGATTGCCCCAGGGATATGTAGAATCCCCAACCTTATTTTCTAGAGAGATGGCTAGACAGTTACAGGATCTGCAACTACCATCACGTTTACTTCTAGTCCAATATGTGGATGATATTCTTATAGCTTCACCAGACAGTAACTCATGTAGGGAAGATTCCCTTCTAGTGTTAAACTTTTAGCTACACAAGGGTTTAAAGTAAATGGATCAAAATTACTATTCTGTCAGGAAAAGGTGCAGTATTTGGGACATATTATTGCAATGGGTTCTCGTCAAATACTCCCACATCGTATAACTTCTATTCAAAATGCCCCACGCTCTGTAACCCAGAGGCAGCTTCAAGGATTCCTTGGCCTAGCAGGATACTGTAGACAGTAGGTGCCTAATTTTTTGGAAACATCGGCCCCCCTGTTACAACTCCTAAAATAGGATATTACGGAACCTTTACCCTGGACATCACAACACGATGAGGCTTTTCAGGCTATCAAAACAGCCTTGGTAAATCCTCCTGCCTTAGGGTTGCCAGATTATTCCAAACCTTTTGTTTTCTTTTGCTGTGAGCGAAATAAGACTGCCTTGGGTCTCCTAGCCCAGCAACGCACTGGAGGCTACCGGTCTATTGCTTACTACAGCACTCAGCTAGATCCGGTTGCCTCTGGTTACCCAGCTTGCTTATGGGCTGTGGCAGCTGCTGCTATCTTGGTTGACATGGCGGCTCCACTAACCCTGGGACATGATACTATACTAGCAGTCCCACATGCAGTTCAAGAGTTACTTTTGAAAACAAAAACATAGTATCTTTCAAATGCACGTCTTACGAAGTATGAATTAAGTTTACTAAATAACCCCACCCTGCAAGTCATACGCTGCCCTCCACTGAACCCTGCATCTTTAATACCAACATCGGATGAGGGCGAACCACATGATTGTGTGCTTGTAGTTAACTCTGTTCTTTCTCCTAGGTTACACTTGTATAACACTCCTTTGCAAAATCCTGATTTGATTCTTTTTGTTGATGGATCCTGCTTACAAACAAACTCTGGAGAATTCCAAGCAGCTTGGTCAGTCTGTACTATGACTGAAGTTTTAAGGTCAGCACGATTACCCCCAGGCACTTCCGCACAGGCTGCGGAACTAGTGGCATTATTGAATGCATGCAAAATAGCTAAGGACAAGTCTGTTACTATATATACTGACTCCAGTTATGCCCATGGTGTTGTTCATGATTTTGGTATACTGTGGAAGGAAAGAGGGTTTTTAACTTCTTCCGGGGCACCCGTTAAAAAACATTTTTATATCAATAACTTGCTACAAGACTTACTGTTACCATCTGAACTTGCTGTTGTTAAATGTGCAGCTCATCAATCTAATGACTCTTTTGAAACTAATGGCAATAATTTAGCTGACTGGGCTGCTAAACAGGCTGCTCTCTCACAAACTGTTCAGGGAAAGTTTTTGCAGCCTCTGCAACCAATGGTTACTTTTGATACCACAGTGTTAAAAGCTCTACAGGATGAAGTTCCAGAATCAGAAAGAAGAACATGGCTGGCTCAAGGTTGTTTTAAATGCTCTGATCTCATTTGGCAACATCCAGATGGCAGACTGGTCTGCCCAATGTCCATGTTAAATTCTCTTATTAAAGCGTATCACTTGCCAGCTCATGTAGGGGTACAAGCATTAATAAAACAAATCCAAAAGGATTGGTTTGCCCCAGGACTTTCTGCTTCTGTACTGCATTTTTTGAGCATGTGCTCCATTTGTTTACAGTATAACATTTCAAAAGGCACCATGGCTCCCACACAACCACTGCCAAAACCATTGGGACCATTTTGTGCTTTGCAATGGGATTTTATTGAACTTCCACCTTGTGCTCATTTCAAATATGTTTTAACTGTTGTTGATGTTTTCTTTGGGTGGTTAGAAGCCTACCCATGTGTCAAAAATGATGCTATTTCAGTTGCTAAGAAACGTTGTTATGAATTGATACCTCGTTTTGGTGTTCCCTGTCAAATATATTCAGACCGTGGAACACATTTTACTGCTCAGTTAATTGATTCACTGTGTAAAATGTTAGGCATCACTCTAAAATGTCATTGTCCATATAGACCACAGGCATCAGGTATTATTGAACGCATGAATCAGACACTGAAAACCAGACTGGCTAAACTTACTACTGAAATGGGCCTCACTTAGGTACAGGCCCTACCTCTAGCCCTACTCTCTATGAGAGCGCAAGTACATCCTACTAAAGGTCTTTCTCCTCATGAAATCCTCATGGGCTGCCCTATGCATATGCCCATGACTCCACCACCACCCATTTCTGAGTATGATGCATTTGATCATGATATTCTTGTGTATTGCTCTTCTCTTGTTTCTTTTTTACAGTTTCATCACTGCCAGGTAGCAGCGGCTCAACATATCCCTGATCCTTTCCTGCCCTCCGCACTACAATCAGGAGATTGGGTGTACATCAAGTCATACTCTCGAAAAACAGTGCTTCAACCATGCTGGAAGGGGCCCTTCCTGGTTCTACTGACGACATCATCAGCGGTTCGACTACAAGGCTCACCCACCTGGATTCACATATCGCACGTCAAGAAGGTCATCCCATCTGAAGATCAACAGCCTCTACCTTTTGCTACTCCTGATTCTCCACCTATTGCTACTCTTACTTGAAGCCATACTGTACCAGCACCTGACAATGCCTGACGTTTATCCGTTTGGACAACCTCACCCTCCTGACACAATACAAGTGCAACCACCATTCCCACAAAAGCACTGCACAACCATTTTGGTGGTTATTTTTGTCATTTTGTTATTTTTACTGTGGCCATTTTTATTTCCTGCTCCAACTACGCCTCATGCCAAACGAGCTGCATGGCATCCACCTTTCAACACCTACCAAGCCATTAAATATGCTTATGAGTTATCCCTCAATGTCTCGGACTGCTGGATTTGCTCTGCTATTCCTACTGTTCATGGGGGATTGATGCTAACTATAGTCCCTTTAGAGGTTAATAAAACCTGTATGAATCTGAACTACGATACCTCAAATGTTATTTCAAAGGACAAGATAGCACTGAAGTTGTCCCTCCGCCAAACCGGAACTGTGTGTTTTCAAAACCTTGGTAAAACTAGAGTAGGGTGGAGCCATTCTAACAAAACAGTGGTACATAACTGCACTGCAGACAATTCGGGTTGTGTAACAGATTTCTCACCTATAAAAAGACTTGTTAAAAAATCTATAGCTAACTCTTCCCAGAAAATAGAAACTGTTTATTGGAAAATATTCCAAGGACTGCAGGACGCCGGGGATCGCTTCAAGTCTATCAACATCACCATTAAAGTAGAAAATTGTTATTTTGTGTGCAGGAGAAAAGCATATAAATGGCTACCAGGAAACTGGTCTGGCAGCTGCTTCCTGGGCTACCTAGTCCCAGCTATTCGACATGTATCTGCATTACCTAAAGGGAAAATTCAGAATGTTTGAGAGGTCAAGAAACCTGCCAATCCTGTAGGTCAAGTTGATGCTTCATGGATCTATCACCATGATTTAGCTCATGCTAGCACCAAAGGACTGTCCCATATGGACTTGGGTGATGATGTCATATCATGGGCTGGTATAATTCCATCATACGGAGCAGTGAAATCAATTTGGGAACTGAGAAAGATCTAAATTGCTTGAAATATTAAGCAATGCTACATTTTCTGCCTTAGAACTAGAGACTACTGAATTGACTGCTATGAGAGCTGTAGTACTCCAAAACCGTATGGCTCTCGATTTCACCCTAGTGGTGAAAGGAGGAACTTGCGCTTTAATCCAAGAGGAGTGCTGTACGTTTATTCCTGATAATTGGCAAGAAATTGAAAGCCATCTTGAACTGATTCAAAGAATTTCCGAACTCTCGAAGGCCAAAGAGGCTGATAGTTCAACATGGTCATGGTTAACCAACCTGTTCTCCAGCTGGGGAGGTGGGCTGTTGAAGTTGATTTTATTAATTGCAGTATTAGAAATTGTTGCTTTTCTTGTCTTATTCCTAATCAAAGCACTGATCTTGAAATTAATGCCTTCAAAAACTGTGAAAAAGTGCCTAAGTTTTATATGCCTGCAGCTATGAATGTAGACGATGAAATGACAATGTTTTCCAATGATGAAAAGACCAGTAGCATGGCTATGTTAGATTTGGGACAAATGTATGATAGGTTAAATGGTGATGCTTACACAGCATCAAATGGGGGATTGTAGAATATGAACAGCCAAAGCATGTATTTGAGGGAATTGAGTATGTGACAGTCTGTATGTATTAAAATGTACTGTGTACTGTGAACTTTGAATGAACTCTGAGCAATGAGAAAATACTGAAAAACAAGAGTCTGCCTGAAAGCAGGAAATGTGCCTTTTATGGAAGTGCATCCGATTTTCTTTCTCTGATCAGAGATATGATGATGTGAATTGTCTTATGTTTACGGGTAAACCTTTGATTGGTTAATTGCCCTGTATAATGATCTAATTGGTTCATTTTTATATTTTTGTACTGTCAGCAATATTACCAGTATATAAGCTTGTTTATTCATTTGTTCTGGGAGTCTCCCTGGTGCTTTCCATGAGGCTCCCACATGTGTGTACTGTAGATAATAAAAACCACTGAAAGAGAGAAAGAACTGTATTTGTCTTCATTTTCAAAGTATTGTGTAACGTAACAAAAGAAATCCCAGTCCCTCCGAGCTTCGGCCCCAAAACCCGGACTGAAATACAAAAGGAGGGGGGTGTATCCATTTTCATAAATGATACCCACACCTCCAGGTTAGTGGCACAGCACAAGGCCTCGGATACCATTGAAGTGTATGTAACAGTGGGTAATGCTGCTTATCAGATCGTAGCCTGCTACAGATCACCTACCTTGTCTCAGGACCCTCACTCAGCATTCCTGATAACACTGGAAAATGTAAAGGCCCTACCAAACACCATGATATTAGGAGATTTCAACTACCCAAACATTGACTGGGAGAATTACTCAAGTACAAACTCCTTTGCCCAATGCTTCCTAGAGTTTATAAACTCAAATGCCCTGGAACAGCTGGTCACCATGCCAACTAGAGGTGACAACATACTGGACCTGATCATCACCAACATGGGGGATCAGTGTTCCACACCAGAGGTAAACACCTCGCTGGTAAGATCAGATCATAAACTAATCACACTGGACATCCACATCCCAACCCCACCCTCAGTCAAGGAAACCACTGTGAAAAACTTTTCAAAAGCAAACTTCACACTTCTCAAGACCGAAGTGGAAAGGTTCAAAGCCCCCTTGCTAAAGGATAATGCTATCCAATCCGCAGAATTCTTTACAAGTGCATTCTACGAGCATCTACAGGGATGCATGGATCAAGCCATCCCAAGTAAAACCAAGACTCACTCCTCCAAAAAGAGGAAACCAGTCTAGTGGTCCCTGGCCATAAAAATGTTATACAACAGAAGGAGGCAACTACTACATGATAGAGCAAAATTCCAAAAAGGAAAGGCATCACTGATCAATATTAGCAAGAAACTACGATCGCTCATAAAATCATCCAAGGCCAGTTTCGAAAGAAAAATTGCCAAGGAATCTAAAGATAACCACAAAGCCTTCTTTAGCTATATCAAAAATGTAGGTGGCAACTCTCAGATATGCTCTGAGCTACTGCAAAATGGCAAAAAATACACTGAACCAACTGACATTGCCAACATCCTGGCGGCAAGTTCAGTGCAAACTTCACCCCCCACCCCCAAAAGGGGAAGAATGCAGAGCCTCAGACATCATGGACATTCAGGTAAAAACAGCCCTCTCCAATGCTAAGAACACAGCATCAATGGGACTGGATGGTGTCCCAGGCTGCGTCTTACACGAGCTCCAAAAGGAACTAAACCCTCACCTAAAGTCACTGTTCAGACTCAGCCTTACCACAGGCTATGTACCCAAAGAATGATGTATAGCAACAGTCATCCCACTCCACAAAGGTGGTGCCACAACAGAACCTGGGAACTATCACCCTATAAGCCTGGCCAGCCTGGTCTGCAAAGCTATGGAGCGAATTATCATGGAACTCATAAACAGAGACATTGGGAACCTCCAGACACTGGACCTTACCCAATTTGGCTTTGATAAAGGCAGATCCTGCCTCCTAAACCTAGTTGACTTCTTTGAAACAGTTACCAAGGCCATAGATAAAGGGAAGGTAGTCCACACAGTCTACCTGGACCTCGCTAAGGCATTCGACACCATTCCCCACTCTGGCATCGTAAACAAGCTTACCAGCTTGAACATTAACCCCTATGTCACGAGATGAGTGACCAACTGGCTCACGGATAAAACACACATGGTCAGCGTTGCGGGTGCCATGTCCGACTCTAAACCAGTCACAAGTGGTGTTCCACATGGCTTGGTCCTGGGACCCTTCCTGTTCGGTATATACTTCTCTGAGGTACAGGCAAGCACGGGAGGACTATGGCTGACCAAGTCCGCAGATGACTGCAAACTTGGGGCCATAATTGACTCTCCGGCTGACACAGACATCCTCCAGAAAGGTCTTACAGAGACAGATACCTGGTGTCAAAACCATAGCCTTAAGATGAATGCCAAAAAATGCATAGTCATCCCCTTTGGAAAAAAACAAAGTGCCCACAAATTACCACATAGGTGGTAATCCACTAGGTATGAAAAATGTAATTAGGGACCTAGGTTCCTAGGTAGATAATAACCTCTCCTTTGATAATCACATTGCCAAAGTGGTTAGAAATTCCTTCTATGTAGCCCATCTAATCATGAAAGTGCTCACCTCTAGATCAAGAGAGGTCATTGTGCTCCTCTACTTATCATTCATTAGGCCCATAATAGAGTGCAATGCCCCATTTGGTATGTACCTTAATTGGCACATGCAACAGCTGGAAAGACCACAGAAATACCTCACCAAGAGGATCATGGGCCTCAAAGAGATGCCCTATGCAGCTCAACTAAAGAAACTCCAGCTCTACTCGGTTGCTTATTGCCTGCTCAGAGGTGATCTATGCCTGACGTATAAGACCATGTCCAACCCGGAATTAATGGACATGCTCCACCTCAAGAAAACCAAATCTCTTAGAGCCACATGCTCCAGTGAATTAAACCTCAGCACAACAATAAACAGGGCATGCTGGAGGGATATATTCCTTTCCCAGAGACTTCCCTTGCTCTGAAATAGAATCCCAGTTTATGTTAGGCAGAGCCCCTCGCTGATTCTCTTCAAGAGGAATCTTGACGAGTGGATGGGAAATCATAAATTTACCCCTGGGATCACTTCAGTAACCCTGCTAGACAGAGGCCCAGGAAACTAATTTAAAAGGGAGGTAAAAGCCAACACATTCTGGCTAGGCTTATAAATGCCCTTGGGCAGATAGCCTAGCACCTACCTATGAATCTATGAACCTACACGCTCTAGGGACCTAAACCTTGTCACCACAATAAACAGAACATGCCGGAGGGATAGATTCCTGTCCCAGAGACTTCCCATTCTCTGGAATAAACTACCTATCTATATCAAACAAAGCTCCTCATTAGCACTCTGAGAAAAATCTTGATGATTGGATGGGAAATAGGAAAATCACCCCGGGGATCAGTTCTGTGTCTCTGCTCAACAATGGCACAGGAAAATAAATTTCTTGGGACGCAAAAGCCAGGGTACCTTTTTGGCTGGGTTTGTATAGGCCACAGGGACAATAGCCTAGTACCTACCCATGAACCTATGAACCTTTGAGCATTGCCTAAAAAAGGTAATATGGGGACAGCAAGAGCCTTGGCCAGTATTCAGAAGCATAGGGGTGACAGGTGCAAACCATCTGTAGTGAAGCAATGAGGCTTGTCTATCATGACATCACAGGCAGACAGAGACTGGATCCCCTTTGAATGACACCAGAAGCTCAGCCAATTGTTGAAGTTTATCATCTTTCTGTTATATTGCAGTAGGTGAAGGTAAGATGCTACTCAAGGTCAGGGTCATACCAGCCTGGGCTACATGATCACAGAGCTACTGTAGATCTCTTGTCATGTTGTCCAGGGAGGTATGTCTCAGATCATTCACACTGACATGTACAAAGAACACGTCATATATGTACCTGTTCTGGAGTGATGTAAGTGCTTGTGTTATGTGGCGGATCATAGCACCTGACAGACAACTGACAGTAACCTTCCCCTTGTCTAGCCGAGTGAGTGGAACATCTGTGTGCCTGACTATGAAGTCACCTATTACTAGTGTGTTGGGTATGTTGTTTTGCCTTAGGGCCTGTTGTGAGGCACACTGCTTTGGTGTATTATGTGTTTTCTGGCATGTACTTGGAGGTGCATGTTGCTTGCTTGTCTGCTTAGGAGGACACTCTCTCTTTTTCAGATTGATATTTGTATTCTCTGAGTATGGTAATGTGTATTTATGTGTGTGTTTTGCTGGCGCTTATATTGTACGTCTATGTGAGACAGTTGGTGTTGTGGTTGTATGACCTTACTCCTCCTGACTGTATTGTCCAGTATTGGGTTGACAGAGCTTAGCCACCAGTTTGACCCTGTGTGTGCCAGCATATGGTGCATCAACCCATATATGATATGGTCATGGCCTATGCATACAATACACCTAGTATGATAAGCCTGCTGAGGTTAGCAAATGTGACAAAAACCTTTGGGCAAACTGTCAGCAAGCAATGTCTTTATTGCACCCTGTAATTCCATATTGCTTGCTGAAGTGTAAAGACGTACTTAGTTTGGATCAAGAACCCCACACTTGCCAACTGTGTGTGTGTGTGTGTGTGTGTGTGTGTGTGTGTGTGTGTGTGTGTCTGTCTGTCTCTCCCTGGGGAGAAAGCAACCTTTTTGGAGACTACTCACACCCCTTAAAAGTGGTATACTCATCTTTGTCAAGTCTGATGATGTCACCATCCTATAACTATACCTGTGGAAAAGAGAAATCCCAGTAATGTGTATAGTGTGTTGTGTAAATGCATACTGCTGTAGTATCATAATGTAGTTAGGTAGGGGTTTGAATCCTGCACTTGCCAACTGTGTGTGTGAGTGTGTGTCTCCCAGGGGAAGAGCAACCTTGTTGGAGAATACTCACACCCCTTAAAAGTGGTATACTCATCTTTGTCAAGTCTGATGATGTCACCATCCTACAAATATACCTGTGGAAAGGAGAAATCCCATTAATATGTATAGCACGTTGTGTAAATGCATACTGCTGTAGTATCATAATGTACTTAGGAAGGAGTTTGAATCTCGCACTTGCTGACTGTGTCTGTGTGTAAGAGTGTGTGACACCGTTCGTCAATGTGGAGTGGGTTTTGAGTTTTTTAGTGTATGACATATCACAATGACAACTGTATGTGCATTACACATGTAAGGTAGCTGTGGGGCAAAGCCATGTACATACATGTGACCTCAATTATTTCATAGGTGGGTACTCTGCTTTCTTCATGAACGCATCTGTTATCTTTGCCAGAGAGTGCTGGCACTTTCCAGACCTTAGGTCACTTCTGTATGCTAGTGACAAGCTTAGCCACTGCAGTGATCCCTGGACTACATCTTCTGTTTGACATCCACTCATTATGGTTTCTATTGAGGAGTGTGAGTGAGGGTTTATGCTTGAGTTATATATGAATCCTTTTCCAAAGCAAGCAAAGTCTGGCAAAGATAACTAATCATTATAGGTGTGCAACAACCTCTCTGAATCTGCATGCAAACCCTTTATTGCTTATGTGCTCCACAGAGGGATTTTCAAAACCCTTTGGTAATGTGATTATCAAAGGAGAGATGACTAAACACATGGCTCAATGTATACATTAGTACCTGTTCCACATTTTGGGGGCTACTACCTATGTTGTACTATGGGGATACGTTGTTTTCTAAAAGTGGATAACTATGCTTTCTTTGGCTTATAGCTTTACAGCATGAGTTTGACATCAGGTATCTGTCTCTATGATACCCTTTTGGAGGATGAGTGTGTCATCTGGAGAATAAAGTATAGCCCACAGTATGCATTTTCATCAAACATGGCCAGACATATCCCTACTGTGTTTGCTCATACCTAAGAAAGCTATATGCCAAACAGGAGTGGTCCCAGGACTGAGTGCAGGTGAATACCACTTGTTACTGGCATAGAATTGTACATGGAGGCTGCAAATGTTACTGTGTTTCCTAGATCTGTGCATCAGTTGTCAGTCCATCATCTAACAATCATTTATGGTCAGTCTTTTGAGGTTATGTATAAAACCAGAATGTGGGATGGGTATGAATTGCTGGTGAGCTATAGCTTGGCTGTGTGGATCTCCCCTCCCTCACCTATAGCCTTGTTAACTGGCTTAAAGTCTACTAGGTGTATGAGCCATGATCTGGGCTTTAGAGAACCTAAGTGGGTATGGTGCAGTGTTTGCAGGTTCATAATGTCTCTGTTAATGAGTTCCATAATGCTGTGCTCCATAGCCTTCCCAATAATATTTGTCTGACTTATAGGGTGAGAGTTTCCAGGATCTGTTGCAGTTATACCCTTAATCAATTTATGTTAACATTTGCACTGGGTGTGACAAGGGTGGACAGGTTAAGGAATAAGTATATTAGAGGGTCAGCCCAGGTTTGAAGGATAGTAGACCAAGCCAGATAGGCAGGATTAAGTTAGTTTGTTCATGTGCTGAGGAGGGATGCAAAGTATATTGTGAAATAGATGCTAAGGATGAAGCCGCCAGGTAACAGGAAAAGAGGAATGCCTAAGATGAGGTTTATGGCTGTGGTGAGAGAGGACATGCAGGTGTATGGTGTGAAATTGCAAGATGCAGAGGGCAGGAAGAAATGGAAATAGATGATCTACTGTGGTGACTCCTAATGGGAGCATCCAAAAGGAGAAGAAGAAGAAGATGCTGTAGCTCAACCCTTGTGGCCTGTGAACACCATTACCATGCGTCATTCCACAGGTATGTAACCTGTAGAGAGGCTGCATCTGGACAGAGTGTTTAGGTGAGTGGTGACTTCATATGTCAGCTTGTGTATGACACAGCCAGGGACACTGTCCAGTACTATTGCCACTGTGGTTTGGACTTTGGTAAAGAGATGTTTTAACTAGAGTGTCTGTGAATCATCAGGTTTTACATTCTTCAGGTCTGGAAATGTGGCCCTTGTGTAACGATAGGGTGGTGAAATCTGCATTCAAACTGACAAGAAATTGGTAATGTCAGTCAGATAAGTGTACTTCGTGACCATTTACATTAACTGTGACCCGATCTGAGATTTCCCCTGTAGATTATACACAACACTAAAGAAAAAATTGTCTTTGGAATTCTTGCCATTTTGTATTTTGAAGCTTGCCTTGCATGTTTATTGAGGGATTGTATTTTCCCAATGATACTGACCAGAGAGGTTATCCCTTCTTGGTATGTAACTCTTTTTGGTACAACTTCACACCTTCTGTTATATATTTAGTTTATGGCAGGGGGGTTCCCAAAAGAGAACTTTTTTT
>NC_056726.1:1544588448-1544646736 GCF_019279795.1 Protopterus annectens
TAGATTGTTTGGTGATTCTTAATCTCTTAGAGCCACTGTCCTTCTCCGGAGAGAGCATGGAAGAGAATTTGCCCTTGGATGTCTGCGTCTCCATGGAGTCTGAGTTGCCAGCCATGCCCAGGCTAGAGGTGTGAAAACAGGAAAACTGACACAGAGATAGGCTTCTAGAGTGCATGTGTCCAAAGACTGTTGAGGCCAAAAGTATTCTGAGGTAAATTAATCCAAAAATTCGCCTTTTTCCAAAAATAAGTAGACCCAAAGTGAAGGATTTGTATCAGAGATAATTTCTGTAGAAAAAACTGTGGAGAAATTTCACTTAAAAGTTGTTAAAATTAGCCGGTAGTAACATAGCAGTGAGGAGCACAGTGAATAGGGAGCAGTCTAGCTGGCAACCATCTTGGAATCCGACATTAATCTCCTCATTTCTGCAGGTCCCTCCGGTGTTACAGCAAGGCAAGCCATCCATGCTGGTGAGTGTGTTTAACAATACCTATAATAGTCCTAGTAATACTAGTGTAACTCAGTAGTGCTCTGTGTGTATACTGCGGGGTGTGCATGTGTGCAGGTCTGCCTGTGTCCATGTGTGCATGTTTGCATGTGTGCATGTGTCCACGTGTGCATGTGTGCATGTGTGCATGTGTCCACGTGTGCATGTGTGCATGTGTACACGTGTGCATGTGTCCACATGTCCACGTGTGCATGTGTGCATGTGTGCCTGTTTGCATGTGTGCATGTGTGCATGTGTGCATGTGTCCACGTGTGCATGTGTGCATAAGTGCATCACTGGTAACATTGTGTGGACACTGCAAACTGTGTTTCCTGTCTTCCTCCCACAGGTTCTGGTGCTGCTCTGGTGTCCTGCAGCAGAGAAGCTGAATCTGGTGCCACAAGTACTGGTAATGATGATATCTGTGTAATGGCACAGGAAGGTGTGTCAGGGTCTGCCATTGGTCAGTCAATTGACAGTACACAGCTGTCAACCCCATCATTGCGCACAGTCATCCTGCCAGTACATCCTTTGTCACCATTGTCCCTAGGTGATGGACAGGATACAGTGGGCATTGACCAGGGTAATGTGGTATCTGTAGCAAACAACGACCACAGTATCCAAAAAGTTCTTTAATAAAATCTCTGACGTCTCGGCCAAAGCCTTCAAGGAGAATAAAATTGTATACAAGCACCCACATTTTATAACAAACTAGTAACTCAATTAAACAATTAAGCAATTAATTAAGCAACACTCTCCAATTGAACTCAGCATTGAGCCTACAAGGAGACATAGTTTTATACTTTAAAATAAGCAGGGCTTCTTTTTGCAGTAACACAGTTTTAACATCCTGCTGACAATACATTATTGGCTTAACTTGTTCTAAAATAGTGGCTTTTAAACCTTCACTATTTTTGTTATGACATTCTAAAAAATGCAAAGCTACAGGGCTTTCAATATTACCATTATTAATGTCCCTTATATGCTCTAACAATCTCAGTTTGAAAGCCCTTTTTGTTTCTCCTATGTAATAAATATTGCATGGACAACAGAGAGCATAAATAACCCCTACTGACTTACAACAAAACTGCTTAACAGGAGTAAACTTCACATCATTAATAAATGGAAAACAAGATACAATATATTTGCAACCTTTGCAGCTTCCACAAGGGAAAGTGCCAACTTGGCATGGTTCTTTATATAATGAAGGTGGAGGCAAAATAAATTTACTTTTAACTAAAAAGTTTTTTATATTTCTACCTCTTCGATAGGAAAATTGTAAATTAACATTCAGCCACTGTTCAACATTTTTGCAAGAAAGTAAAAAAGACCAAAATTGTTTTACTATATCAAGAAATTGAGAAGTAAAACAACCATAAGTGGTTACAAAATACATATTTTCCTTACAGTTATTATTACCATTATATTGAGCCACATTTTTGCAGGAAAGTAACTATTTACACCATCAAAAGCTTAACTCTTTTAACTAATTTATCAAAACATCTGTTTAAAATATCTTTGTTATATCCCTACTCAAGAAAGATTCCACCAAAGTATTCATTTCTTGCTGAAAAATATCAGGTCTTCCACATAATCTATATGTACGTAACATTTCCCCATATGGTAAGGCATCCAGCATTATGAGGAGGATGACCACTAGTTCCATGTAAATAAAAATTAGTACCCACAAATTTTCTATTGATCAAAGTAATAATTTTAGTACCATTAGAAATATCGAGAATAGCATCCAAAAATGGGACAACAAGTCCCATTTTTAGACCATCAAAACTCATAGAAAATCTATTATGATTAATATCTTTAACAAATGCTTTAATGTCACTTTCATCAGCATCCACCAAGAATATTAGATCATCCACGAACCTATAATAAGATATTACATGGGTCTGAAAAAATCTATGCTTGTATATCGTTTCTAGTTCAAATAAACCCATAAATAAATTAGCATACATGGGGACAAAAGAAGCCCCCATGGCTGTACCCTGTAACTGATGATACAAAATCTCATTAAACTCAAAAAAATTATGAGTCAAACAAAAATGAAGTAACTCTATAATAAATGCTGTGACCGGATTGTCACCCAGAAACTAAAAGGGCTTTCAAACTGAGATTGTTAGAGCATATAAGGGACATTAAGAATGGTAATATTGAAAGCCCTGTAGCTTTGCATTTTTTAGAATATCATAACAAAAATAGTGAAGGTTTAAAAGTCACTATTTTAGAACAAGTTAAGCCAATAATGTATTGTCAGCAGGATGTTAAAACTGTGTTACTGCAAAAAGAAGCTCTGCTTATTTTAAAGTATAAAACTATGTCTCCTTGTGGGCTCAATGCTGAGTTCAATTGGAGAGTGTTGCTTAATTAATTGCTTAATTGTTTAATTGAGTTACTAGTTTGTTATAAAATGTGGGTGCTTGTATACAATTTTATTCTCCTTGAAGGCTTTGGCCGAGACGTCAGAGATTTTATTAAAGAACTTTTTGGATACTGTGGTCGTTGTTTGCTACTTGCTGCTTGCTACTTGGTGCCTTTTCGTTGTTTTTAATGTGGTATCTGTGGCACATGCTTCCCCACACAGCAGCCATGGGCAGGGTCCTGCGATGGTACCACACAGACAGTTGCCCATGGGTTCTCGTGGGAGCATCCGTGGGCGTACTGCATCTGGCAGATGTGCCCAAAGAGGTCTGTCAACCTCAACTATGTTTCGGGCTGTCATGCAGGCACAGTCGCATATGGAAAGGTACACCAGACAGGGTCTGAGGGAGCTGAGAGCATGTCGCACAGCCATGACTGACAGTATGCGTGACATCGCGGATGCTATCCGTAATTTCACCGATGTCATAGACAGACGTTGTGGGGGCATATTACAGCAGTTCCACAACCACATGTCCATGAGCCAGGGCAATGGTGGGCAGCTGCTGTGTCGACATGGCCGTATGCCAGCAACAGCAGCAGCTGGCAGTCAGCACGGACAACAACAGGCCTGTGCACACCCCCATAGTGCCAGCAGCAGCCCCAGCAATGCTGGGTCTGTGCTGTCATCGGAACGCCCCAGGAGACCACGTGCACGTGGCTCTGGACAGTCCCAACAGGGACCTGTGTCCAGTCAACACACTCCCGCTTCTGATGACAGTACCCAGTCTGGCTTAGTACCAGATACGGTCCGTAGCACCCCTGCCAGGCACAGGTACCTTGTCCATGCCCACAGACACTGATCTGTATGACCTGCCAGGTGCAGTCTGTGGCTGTCCACAAGCTCCTGTATATGGCAGCCATGAGGTGGAACTGTGTGCGTGCATACACACATGCAAAATGTTAACACCTAGGGCTACCACATACATGCACACACTGCACCAACAGTGCCCCACCCTGTACTGCTGTCCCTCATCAACACACATACACACACATGTCAATTGGTGGTATCAGTGGCAGACTCAGGCATACCTAATTCACACCCTGTGCATATGATGAAACTGTGCCACCCCCTGCAATCTCCAACATCTGTGCAGGTACAGGTAAACACGTTGCTGATGCACAGGGTGACTACATAGAAGTGTATTAGTAGTATCAAGTTGGTAACAGTACAGTGTGCTGATATGACTGTGTGTATATCCTAGCATGCCTGATGCAGTAACCATATGACTGTCCTGAATTGTTATCTGCACCCATAGTACGTACCAAAGGGTAACAGCTGCACATTATTGCATACCGGTGGTAAGGATGTCAACAGATAGCCACATACATGGGTAGCACGGGGAGAAGCTAATGCAAGTAGTGATACACAATGATGGACATGTACAGTAATGGTGGCAAGTTGCCCACAATGACTATGCAATGTGGATGTTTGCGCATGTTGATATGTGTGCAGTATCAATGTAATCCAAATCACAATTATCTATGACATAATATCAATTCTACCATGGGCATCTGCACTGTGCATTCCTGGGTACATGTTGATAGTGCCCACATATTTGCACTGTAACCTACTGTTAGTGTTACCCCTTCTTTGTTGTACAATGGACTACTTCCAGCCCTGCTTACTGTAGCTTTATTTGCATGCATGTTCGCTTGGGGTTCCCTACAACACTGCTTCCACCTGCAATGCAGAGTTACAGTGCTTCTGTGGACTCCTAGTGACATCTGCATAGCGTACGATACGTATGTCAAGTTTACTTATGACAGAATATCACTGTCTGTCCTGTTCGCATGTACGTTGCCTGTGACATATTGCACATGTCTTACCTGGCATTTACCCACGTGTGCAGTCATATATGCCAGTGCTATGAAACAGTAGCAGTACACCCACACATACACATCTTCAGTATGTCGTTCCCCATTGGCCCTATGTGTTGGTAATCACCATGGCAATCACACTACTAGGGTAGCATGTGTAAAGGTAACCTGTGAATCACCTCTATGGTCCAGTTGTGGTTTATGTGAGTCATGTGGCAATGTCACAGCTGCCACATGTATGCAGTCAACCATCACCCTTGGCCAGGAACGTACAATGCATGTGTGGGATGTCACCACATAGCCAATCTGGGGACTGAGCACTCTGAACCCAGTAATGCCATACCCTGTCAGGTGGCATGTCATACTACAGTGACTACAATACCAGTCAGACATAGACACGCACTGACAGCAATCTGAACACACTGGGGCATACTTGGAGGCTCAGAATAGCATCCTGCCTGAGCATCACACACCTCCACAGCTGGCACTCAGGCATACGTTACGTCAGAACAGAGCACATGCCACACATGGCACACACATCCCATGTGCCACACACTCACAGCCTGTAGGGCTACACAACACACCTGCTACAGATGTGTCAGGTACCTCTCTTGGCCGCTGCAGTGGGGTCCCGCTCAACAGGCTGTACATGGTGAAGGTCACAGTGATATGCCTCTGGGGCACTATGGTCCACCACAAAACACATGCATACAGGTCAGTCAGAGGCATGGACACATATGACTCAGTCATTGACTATGCCACTATGGATGACCTGAGACATACCTCCCTAGACTACATGATAGGGAACATAGAAGGGATCTCTCAGCATGTGGCATGGGCCAGTATGAGCCTGATCTTGGTTGCCATCATACCCTCACCAGGTATGCTATCACTATATGTAGGAAGGGTGTTCTATGTCTACATTCTGCTCAATCTCCAATGTCATTCATAGGGTATCCACTGGCTGTCAACGTGTGCTTACATGCTAGGGAAGCCACAATGATTTGCGAGGGGCAGCTTGCATGTGACACCCATGGCCCAATGTATATTGGTGAAGCCCCTTGATACACACATACTGCCTTATGCTGCAGGACATGGATTACATAGCCACCTCCACGGGTATCACACAGGATAGGACACTAACAGTGATGCTACACAACACCAGCAGTGTACACCACAAGATGCATGCACTGGACACTGTCTTCAGCACGGTGAACTGCAATGTCTGTGCAGTACCAGAGTCCTGATTCATGGCTCACAGGTGCAACCCATCACTGCCAGGTTATACCTCATACCATGCCTGTCGTCCCCTACACATGTAACACACATGGACAGGGGGGTGGTATCCCAAGGCACCACAGATACACACACCTCCAGGTTGTTGGCACAGCACAAAGCATCAGGGCCTATTCATGTGCAGCTAACAGTGTGTCGGACTGCCATCTGGTTCATAGCCTGGCACACACAACCCTCCCATACACAGGAAACCCACCTATCCTCCATAACAACACTAGCAATATGACAGTCTCAAGAACTGTCTTTATATGGCTGAACTGCATCCAGCCAAACATTGTGCGTGAGCATTACTGTAGTTACAACACACTAGTTGAAGGGTTCCCAGCATGTGGTCACTGAATTGCAGTGGAATTACATGTTACCACTCCCACAACAGGTGGGAACATGCAGCACCTGTACATCGACTACATTTAGACTATATGGCCCAGACCAGATGTGTATCCCCTGCTGTAGGTATTTTACCATATACACCCACACTGTATAGACACATACCACATGCGGCCCCTGCACAGTAAGACACAGTCATATTGTTATGCATTGCAAATACCATTGATCCACTCGAGGCACATGTCAGACATGGTAACTACTGCAGGTCACAGGTATTTATGTGTATGTGTCACACACATACATCATGTGTACATTGCCATTGTTGGTTTAGGCAATGGCATGCATTGTTATGCAGAAAGACCCACACAAGTTCATAATGTGTGACAACCACAAGTGGCAGTTGTGTGTTACCAAAACATACCTATCTGTACTCTGACAATGGTAATAGACCCAGT
The DNA here is from genome assembly GCF_019279795.1 of Protopterus annectens. Lineage (NCBI taxonomy): Eukaryota > Metazoa > Chordata > Ceratodontiformes > Protopteridae > Protopterus > Protopterus annectens. The sequence continues at coordinate 1,544,595,265 of NC_056726.1, forward strand.
AGCAGAGCGCACTATTGGCATTACTGGCCAACTAGCCCTGTTTGGCTGTGCTGATAGTGTGGTGACATCCCCTGTGTTTACTGGGGGAATATGCAACATCTGGTGTATTGTAGTATTTGCCAAAAGGATCTGTTCTTTCACACTTGCATTTACACACACCCTACTACCCCCCCACACACACACACACACTTGCTATTTGCAGCATTCATATCCCTACTTAACTATGTCACGACACGTGAGAGAAACACATTAGTGAAGCTCGCTATTCAAATTACTAGGAGGTTCCTCTTCTCTGGCTGTACTTAGAGGGTGCTGACATCATCAGTGTTTGGAAAGGGTAATGTGCATCAGGTAGTGTGATCTCCTGATTGCCAAAACTAACATGTTTTTCATACAGAATTGCACACACACAAACTCCCCACATCCATACACACACACACACTTGCCATTTGCAGATTTCAAACCCCTACCTAACTATGTTATGACACTTGAGAGTGATGCTGTAGCAGACTGCGCTATTCGGATTACTGGGAGGTATCTCTTCTCCAGCTGTATGTATAGGGTGCTGACATCATCACTGTTTGGAAAGGGTAATGTGCATCATGTAGTGTGATCTCCTGATTGCAAAAAACACCTGTTTTTCATACAGAATTGCACACACACAAACTCCCCACATCCAAACACACACACTTGCCATTTGCAGGTTTCAAACTCCTACCTTACTATATTATGACACTTGAGAGAGACACATTAGCGGAGCTCACTATTCGAATTACTGGGAGGTTTCCCTTCTCCTGCTGTACTTATAGGGTGCTGACATTATCCGTGCTTAGATAGGGGAATGTGCATCCTGTAGAGTGCTTTCACAGTTGCCAAAAGGGACATCTCCCTCACACAGGCTTGCACACATACTAACCCCCCTCCACACACACACTGGGCAGTTGAAGGATTCAAACCCCCTACTTAACTATGTTATGACATTCGTGACAGATGCATTAGCAGAGCGCGCTATTCGAATTACTTGGAGGTTTCCCTTCTCCTGCTGTACTTATAGGGTGCTGACATCATCCGTGCTTAGATAGGGTAATGTGCATCCTGTAGAGTGCTTTCACAGTTGCCAAAAGGGACATCTCCCTCACACAGACTTGCACACACACTAACCCCCCTCCACACACACACTGGGAAGTTGCAGGATTCAAACCCCTACCTAACTATGTTATGACACTCATGACAGATGCATTAGCAGAGCGTGCTATTCGAATTACTGGGAGGTTTCCCTTCTCCTGCTGTACGTATAGGGTGCTGACATCATCTGTGCTTAGATAGGGGAATGTGCATCCTGTAGAGTGTTTTCACAGTTGCCAAAAGGGACATCTTCCTCACACAGACTTGCACACACACACACACACACACACACACACACACACACACACACACACACACACACACACACACTGAGCAACTGCATGGTTTGAACTCCTACCTACCTATATTATGACACTTGAGGGAGAAGCATTAGCAGAGCGCGCTAACCGAATTACTGGGCATCTGGTCTGCACCTGCAGTATTTATAGGGTGCTGAAATCTTTATTTCTACAGAGGTATGTACATCTAGTACTACCTGTCAGGTGGGGGATAGCATATATATGTATTTGCAGCCACCTACGTCAGGGTCAGATATGCACATCACACTGGCAGGTTATGTTATATACCATGCTTTGTGACCACAGGACCTGTAACACACAACACAACCAGTCCAGAACACCACACCCACATCCAGGACACACACTTAACTTCCCTGGGAACAGTGCCGGGATATGCAGGTGTTCACATACACCATTCCAGTTGTTAACATCATGTACAGGCATATTGTGTGTGAGAACTACTCAGGTCTCTACCACTTTACCCTACAGCCACTACAATTTGTGGGTCCATGTGCTATGGCAGAACCACACACCACAGCCACATGGGGGAATACATATTGCACCTGTCCATCTGCAACATGGGTACTCACTGTTCAACACCAGAGGTAGACCACCATTGTTGATATCTGACCATACCCACCTTTCCCTGGACATCCACATCCCATCCCCACCCCCAGGCAAGTTTGTCACTGCACACAAACTGTATTTAGCACAAGCAGACTCTACACTTGTGAAGACTGGGGTGGATGACTTCAAAGGACCCATGCTGGGGGACTATACTGGCCACTCAGCATAATCCTTGACAATTGCATTCTATGAGCATGTGTACGGTTTGCATTGATCATGCTATCCCACATATAACCATGACTGCTCCACAACAAGACACCTGTCAGGTGTACACCAGCCATATATGAGCTGTCCAACAGACAGAGTGAGCTAATACATTGCAGAGCTGTAGTCCACAGAGGGAGGACATCTGTGAACAGTTCTGGCACGACACTTCATTCCCACATAATCATCATAACACAGTGTTGACAGTGGAATTGTCCAGACAATGCAGATAGGGCTCCCCTCAGTCTGTTATTGACGGCCACTTACTGTTAGAGATCCTCAGCAACCCTCTTCCAGCACACACCAATAACATGGCTGTGGCTTAACACATTCAAACCCTGGGATCTCCACTGTGCCCCTGCTTGACAGAGGCACAGCTCACTAGCCTCACACGTTGCCTTATGTGACCTACTTTACAGTGGCACAGTAGCCTACTGTACTGGGGATGCAGATGCCAAGCACACTCTGGCTAAGCTGTCATTCCCTAGGGCAACAAGCCTAGTATTGACCTCTACACCAATATGTTCAATTGTCAGATGCACAATATTTGTTGTGCTGTTCTACTGTTTGCAGGTCTTTATTGCCATAGCATTCCCTATTCCTATGACCAACTTGTGTATCTGTGGAAGATGTATGCATATGACAGTGATCCACTATATCACTTATGTCTCTGTAGTCATTTACTGTGTGCACTGGGCAGATTGCTGTGTTGTGGTTGGTTCCTGGAATGACACATACAAATACCAGATATGTGTGGCCAACTGCTAAACGGAAATATGGCCTAAGTGTGTGAGCATGCCCAGTTCAGCCTTTCCATGGCATGTTGTCTGACATATGCCTCATTTATCAAAGTGTGCGAGCATGCCCAGTGTGAGCTTTCCATATGTTGCACTCTGAAGTCCACCACATATTTGGGTGTGTGTGAACTTCAACAATATCTCACGTTTATGGTTGTGTGTGGGTGTCATGTTGTGTACTAACTGGCCAACTGCTTCATGTCTGCCACAACAGGGATTATACTGTGCCTGCAGGGATTGCATGGGATACTTTGCAGACAGTTGTCAACATACTTTCATAATGACCTAACACTGTAGTACCGTATAGTGTACTGGTTCAGTACTTTCACTGTAGTGGACAGTATCCTGGGCTTTAGTCCTATCACTGCTTGACATCTTCATAGTGAGCACAACAGACTGTGTAGGGGCCAGTTGTGCACATATGACCATGTTGTATTATGTTCAGATATGGACTACCTACACTAGGCTCGTCCAACATTGGTAGTGTATTCCACAACATAGGTGGACATTGGCAAACACTAGCGATGTTCCCTAGGCCATTTCTGATGCTAGTCACAGGGTGTCTTTGTCCTTCGACACACATTGTAACTGGAGTTTGCCATGACGTATATCATGGTTAGTATACTGTGCCTCCGTCTACCTCTGACATAACAGTGATACCCAGGGTTAACCTACCATCTCCCATCCACTCATCGGGATTCCTCTTGAGGGGTGTCGATAGGTGACTCTCTGGCTAACCTGTACTGGGAGTTTACTCAAGAGTGGGGATGCCTTCTGTGTTATGGATCATTCTGTACAGCTTGTCCTATGTATGTCAGTGCTGGGGTTCAGGTCTCTCATGTGCATAGCTCACTGCCATTCAAATTGTACAAGGTGCAGCATGTTCATTGATTCCAGCTTGGACATGGCTTCATACATCAGGCACAGCTTGCCTGTAGCTGGGCAGTATGGCAGTGTGTGGAGCTGCAGTTTGTTTACTCAGGCAACACATGGCATCTGTTCATGCTCTTTGCTACTCCTGGTGGGGTACTGTTGTGGGCTTTACAGTTGATGGAGGTGTCTGCTGAGGTATATCCCACAGGGGCTATTGTAGTCAATTGTGATGCTGATGAAGGATGACTGCAGAGCCACAGTGACCTCCCCTTATCTACATCTGACAACCTTCATGATTGAGTGGTTATATGGTATGTTTCTGCGAACACTACAGCCGCATGTTTGTCCAATGCAGGATATCTATCACCTTGTGTCCCCAGGTCTCTCATTACATGTTAGGTATGTAATGGGTTAACACCTGTGTGGTAATTTGTGGGCACTTACTGTATATCCACGGTGGTTGTCTATACACAGTTCTGCAATTAGCTTGCTGACATGGCTATGGCTCCAGTTGTCTGGTTGTAGGTGGCCCTTTTGTGGGTTGCTTGTGTCAGCTGGGGGTCGGATATGGTGGGCTGTTTGTACTCCTCTGCATACATGTTCAGTCACAGTCCTTCCATGTTGGCCTATACCTATGGGACATATATACAGAACGGGGGGGTCCCAGGACCAAGCCTTGTGGGATGCCACTCATATCTGCTTTGTAGTCTGACATGGATGCAGCATGTCTGACCATGTCAGTTCTGTCCTTGATCTGGTTTGCAATCCCTCTACTGACATAGGGGCATATATTTAAGCTGGTGAACATATCCATACTGAACTCATAGGGTATTGTCTAGAAGCATATGCACTGTCCAGTTACGCTGTGTGGACCACATTGCCCTCATCAATGACTTTCATGACTGTTTCAAACGGGTCAAACATGTTTAGGGGCAGGATCTGTAGTTACGACAGCCACACTGTGTAGGGTCCGGTATCAGTAGGTCCACGATAGCTTTATGTCTGTGGTACATACTGATCCTTTCCATAGCTGTGCAGACCAAGCTTGTCAGGATCCTGGGGTGGTAGTTTGCAGTATCCATTCAGGCAACACCTTTGTTGTGAAGGACCACTGTTGTTGTACACTGCTCTTTGGGTACATATCCTGTGGTAAGGCTGACATTGGGCATTCCATTATTCTTGGAGTCCATGTTGGCCTCAGCCCAGGACACCATCACATACCTTTGCTGCTGTGTGTTTTGCTTTGTAGATGATGGCTGTTACCTCAGCATCTGCAATGTCAGGGGACCAGCAGTCTGCTGGGATAGATATTTTGCATTCTGGGGGGGGGGGGTTTGCACTGCACCTGTCAGGTTGTATGTTAGCAATACATGTGTGTGTTTGGTATGTTGTTTGTAATATCTGTGTGATTTGGAGCATATCTGTGGATTCCCAACATGGTTCCTACCATCAGTTAAGTAAGCCTTGTGATTATCTTTAGTGTCCTGTACAATTTGTATCTTCATAGGTTCATGGGTTCATACTAGGCTATCCACCCTAGGGCATTAGTAAGCCAAGCCAGAGTGTGTGTGTCTTTCACCGCCCCTTGCTATGTGACTATTATGGCCATTTATGATTTTATTTACTGTGCCTCTGTCTGGTCATGACACAGTGAAGACCCCCAGTATACATATACGATCATCCATCCACTTGGCAATATTCCTGTTGAGGGGTGTCAGTGAGGGGCTCTGCCTAACATGGATTGGGATCCTGTTTCTGGGTGTGGGGAGCCTCTGGGTTATGTATCTGTCCCTCCAGCACATCCTATTTCATTATGTGTTGAGGCTGACATCTGTCACTCTCACAGCTCCAATGGCTTTGATTTCCTGTGGTGGAGCATGTCCATTACTCCTGTGTTGGACATGGCCTTGTACAACAGACATACAATGCCTCTGTGTAGGCAGTCTGTGACTGCATTCAGCTGGGGTGTCTACAGTCAGGCAGCATATGACGTATATTTGACACCCTTTATCCTCTTGGTGGGGTACCTTTGAGGTCTTCCGAACCACTGCAGGTGTCACGTATGGTACATCCCATATGAGTCATTGTACTAGATTATGGGTCTGATAAGGGGACAGTACAGGGGCACAGTGACCTCTGTTGACATAGATGTGAATCCTTTCATGATACGGTGTCCAATATCAACAATCTTCCTAGCCACATTGGCATTGTGAGTGTCACATGATAGATTACCTTCAACTTGTGTCCCTAGGTCCCTGATTACTCCTTGCATACATAATGGTTTACCACCTATGTGGTAATTTGTGAGTACCTTGTCTGATATTTGGTGGGACATTCATACTGTCCAGTGTCTTCAGGATGTCTGGGTGGAGTTCTTGTGTGTGAGAGTGGTCTGTCGCATGCTACAGACTGTACAGCAGTTTTGACTACACTTAGGTGCACATGGGTGGTCTCCGCTGCTTTGTGCATTGTCAGTTACCTGGCCATATGGGTGTCTGTGCTGCATATGGATACTCCCCCTCCTTTGATGTTTCGGTCCAGGTGTTGGGGCCATAACGCATGATATGTGGTATAACCTGGTAATGCTGGTGTGCTATCAGTAGGCTTGCATCAGGCTTCTGTCACTGCACAGACATCGATGTTCTCCATACTGGGAAGTGCCTCAGGGGCATGCATATTGCAGTTTACACATCTGGCATTGGTCAGCATTACCCTTATGTTTCTTACCACTTATGTTTTCTAGGGTGGTGGGTAGTCTTTTTGGCCTTGCCTGCATACGGCTCTATGGAGGTGGCAAAGGCCTTATCCAGTATCCAGATGCCCAGGGGTAACAGGTGCAAGCCATCCCTGGAACAGCAGCATGGCTTGTCATGCATGACATCTCAAGCAGACAGACATTAGACCCTCTTGGACTGACAGCTGTAACTGTGCCACCTGTTAAAGATGATCATTCTGTGTTTGTACTGTGGCATCATTCTTGGTGAGGGTTGGATGCTGAAAACAGCCAGTGTCATACCGGCCTGGGGTACATACTCAGAGAACTCATCCATGTCTATTTTCATGTAGTCCAGGGAGATACATCTCAGGTCATTCACACCAGCATGGACATTGAGTGCATCATATTTCTGCTTGCTTTGGGGTGACCTGCGTACTTGTGTTATGTGGCATATTGTGGCAGCCTACAGGCAGCTTACTGTACCCTTTCCCTTGATCAGTCTGGTGAGTGGGACAGCACTGTGTCTGCCTATACAGACACCTATTACAACTGTATCAGGCATGTTGTTTCTCCTTCTGGCCTGTGACTGTTTGGCACACCAGCTTTGTGTACTATGTGTTGCATGTGCTATGTTTGGAGGTTGTGGTTGCTTGGGATCTGCTTTGGATGCTTCTGTTGGTGTGGTGTGTTTGTAATTAGGGCCTCTGGGAATGTTTTTCTGTGTTTATGTGTTTGGTTTACAGTTGTGATAGGTCTATGTGGGACTGGGTTTGTGGTGTATGTGGTTACCTTCTCCTCCTGACTAGTTTTGACAGTAGTGAGTTGGGGGAGCTCAGCCTCCGGTTTGGATACATGGTTGCATCTCTCACATATATTTGTATTTATTGGGGTGAGTTGTGGGTTGTCTGTGTACTTGGGCCAGGTGTCACATTGCCTCTGGATTTACAGATTCTACTTGTTGTGGCTGGCCTTAGTGGATTGTATGTGTGGACATATTTTATTGCCATACTACTGATCAGTGATTACTTCCCTTTTTATGTTTGCTCTATCATGTGGTAGCTTCCTCATTCTCTTGCATGGTTTGGTAATGGCTGGAGTCCAGCATGGCAGATGCCTGCGTGTATGGCATTGTGTCTTGTTGTTATTTGTGATTGCATACTCCAAGCATTCCTGGCTGTGTTCATGGAATGCCTGTATAACATGTTCTGCGGTGTGTCCCATATTCTGCACTTGCACAGGGCCTTTCGTGGATTCCACATCAGTTTGGAGGGGTGCAACCTATGTTTTACACATGTTTTTCACTGTGGTATTCTGGCCAGGGACTGGGGTCGGGATGTGTATGTCCAGTGTGATTACTCAATGGTCTGGTCTTACCAGTGAGGGATACACTTCTCATCTTGCCATCCAGTACACATGTTGCTGATTATCACATCCAGTATGCTTACCCCTCTTGTGGGAGTGGTACATTGTTCCTGGGCATTTTGGTTTATGGATTCTGGGAACTTTTCTCTGACTGTGTTGGTGCTAGTAAAATGCTCCTGATGTATGTCTGGGTATTTTCAGTCAAGCAATATAATGTGGTTTGGGGGGCTTGATATATTCATGTATTCCAACATAGGCCAGGTGCAGTTCCTGGTATTAGGACAGTAGTCTGCAGCAAGCTATATACTGGGAGGCGGTTTTAGCCATTGGTATTTGACCATGGCTAATACATGCTGCTTCTTGTTGTGGTACCAACATGGGGGTGTGGTTATCCTTGACATTTATTGCTAGTCACCCTCCTTTTGTAGCTTGTTCCATGTTTTGCGGCTGTACAGCACAGTATGAGGTGTGACCTGGTAGTGTTACGGTGCTGATGTGAGCCTTCACCCAGTTTTCTATTACAGGACTGTATCTACATTCTCCATTCTGTGTGCGTTTACACTGCACACATCTTGCTGTTTAGACTTCTGGCATTGGGTAGCATTACATCTAGGTTCCTATCCCTTGTGGTACCTATGAAGGTGGGTTTGTATTTTGAGACTTACCTATTCAGGGCATACTGTGGGTACTGACAGCCTTTGCCAGTATCCATGGGGCATGGACTGATAGGTGCACACCACCCCTAGCAGGTGGTGCATCATGTCATGCTCCGCATGTCTTCCCAGCCTGAAACACATTGGCTCCCCTTTGACTAACTGCATTACTTCAGCCAGTTATTGCACTTGATCATCCCATCGTCATTTTGTGGCTTCATGCTTTGTGAGGGTGGATGCTAGTCAGGGTCCACAGTGTGCATATAGTACATGGTGTTACATTACTTAACACATGGCATTCATGCCTCAGGTGGTGCTGCAGGGCTGCCTCTATCGGATGCGCATATTACACTCCCTGTACATGTTTGTGAGCAGGTCATGTCATTTTAGGCATCCCTGTTATTATTTGAGTGAGTCAGAGGGGGTATCATTCCCAGGGTTAGTACTGAGCCAGTGTATGTGCTATGCGTTGCCTCTTTGCCAAGGCCAGGGCATACTGGGCACGCCTCCTTCTGCCTACTGGGGCAGGCTCAGGTTGTTCCTCCTCCGAGTCACGCTCTGCCTGTGATGGCCTTGGCAATGGTGGGGGGCTGTTTGGCCCAGCCCTATGCTGGTCCTGCTGCAGCTGTTTTCGCAAGATCATATTATGCAGCACAGCACATACCATGACAATTTGGGTACATGTAGTTGGTGTGTACTGCAAGGCTCCACCAGATGTGTCCAGACACAGGAACCATGACTTGAGCAGCCCAAACACATGCTCTATTACATTACGTGTTTGTGCATGTGCCTCATTATGGCGTTCCTGTTCAGGTGTGTGTGCATTTCTGGTGGGTGTCATCAGCCACAGCTCCAGTGCATAACCTGCATCCCCCACTAGGTGTCCATGTGGGATGTCCACATTGGCAAATGTCTGGTACAGCTGTGTCAAATGCCAGATGTGGGAATCATGGTAGCTCCCAGGGCAGCCAGCACACACATTCATTATTATGCCCTGGGCATTAAACACGACCTGGCAATTGATGGAGGGGAAGCCCTTGCCGTTAATGTAGGCCCTACCCCGCTCACCGGTTGGTGCTTTGATGCATATGTGCGTGCAGTCTATTGCACCCACTACCTCAGGGTATTCCGCTATTTGATGGAAGAGACACATATTGCTGGCCAATACCTCACGGGCATTGGGGAAATATACATGATCATCGACATGTGCTGACATGGCATCCAGGAACTGGTGCAGTACCCTGGAGGCTGATGCCTGTGATATCCCCATCATATCGCCAGTTGGTCTTTGGAAGGTACCTGTTGCTAGTATTCTTAGGCCAACACATACCTTGGGTTCCACTGGGATGGGTTCCCCTCTGTTGGTTCTGTGTGTGAGGCGTGGCCTGCACAGCTCAACTCTTTGCTGCAGGAGCTCTCTGTCCACTCTATAGCGCTCTACTATCTCCAGCTCATGTAACCCATGGTAGGTGACCCTAGGCCTGTAACTCTTCTCCGTCTCCTCACTGTGGGTTGTCTGGCACCATCTGCATTGACACCACCCTCAGCAAGTCACCTATGTATCATTATGACAGCTATGGCAGCCCCTAACATTTCTGCTCTGAGTTAAGCTTTTTCATTTTTCACTTCTAATAGCTTACTCCTGTCTTGCAGTGTCTCTTGAGAGAAACATCCTGCACTGCTGTTTGCAGAGTTTTAAGTGCTGGGCTGGGCGACTATTCTGCCTGTGTAATTGCCTGCTGCTAATTGTTTTCACCTGCTAGCTCCAGCAGTATTCCCTGCTAGCTTCCTACTAATTCTGTTGCATCCTTTTTCCTTTCTGTTTCCTCAGGGGGGAACAGCGTGCATACCAGCAGAAACACGCTCACAGTGGCTTACATGCGCTCACACATGCTTACACGGTTTACAATCGTCTTATTTGGGTTAAAATGTGAGCGCACCAGCGTAAACAGTGTTACAGGTCTGCCAACAGGCTTCTACATGCTCAGTCTGCACTACACGTGCACACACCAGCGCAAACAGTGTTAAACATCTACCAACATGCTCCCACATGCTCAGTCTGCCTTACACGTGTGCACACTGCCCTACTCGCGCTTCATGGTGCACACATGTGCGCATGCATGACCAGCAAGAAACATTAGTGTAAGTAACAGTGTACACCTTCCATTTCTTGACTTTCCCATGCTTATCTTGGGGCACTCCTCTTTCCCTGATCTGTGTCTGTCATCTGTCATGTTACACTGACCTCCAATGAACTGCATTTCTTTCTACCATTCCCCCCTGTGATGTCACCTATGTCCTACTCTATTCCTCCCCCTTATGTATCTCTTACACTACTCAGACTGTGCTCATTTGCTATGTGACTGTGGGATTCAGTATCCTAACCCTCATTTACATGAGATTGCCTACTAATGCTTAGTTACATGTCTTAGACTCAGCTTCCCCCATTAGCAACCTCTACACGGTGGCCATGTTGTTTTTGGTCTGCTAGTCCCTGCATTGTCATTCCATGTATTGCATAAAACCCACATTTTTGGGTTTATAACCTTCATTTTTATGTTTTATACAGCGCAGCCTGTTTGTGCGGGGCTGCGCTGGGTTTAAAAATTATATTTTTATTATTTTTGCATCAGGTTACCTTGCCAATGGCCACATATTTGGCCATTGGCATGCTGCCTGACACATATGCACCCTTTATTTGGAGCTGACATGGCTCCGTTGTGATTTTTGCAGAAACGTACTCAGTTGTCAACTGAGTACATTTCTGCAACTAAAACATCTCTTACACGTGCTGGTTTCTGCTTCGTGGATTGCTAATATACCTCATTTGCATACCTTTCAGCTGCAAGTGAGGTATTTAGCATGTCCACGCCCAGTCCGTGTAAGAGACGTTTTAGCTGGTCTCTTACACGGAGGTTAGGGCTGTTCCTGGATCGTGAGGCTTGCATGGAGTGTTACACGTCTCTTACACTCCGTGCAAGCCTTCGTGAATCCTGCCCTGTGTTATTGATGTAGATCTGTGTAACACCTGGGTTACCTAGGATGTGCTATTACTGTGGATCTGTGCAACACATGGGTTACCTAGACAAAAATAACATAAAATATATAGTCAAAACGGAGCGACCATGAAACACAGAGTCTCTGAATCCTTTGAATAAAAACATATATTTATTGTAACACAATGAGAATAGTAAGCACTTTCGCATTTAAGCTTCATCAGACCTTGAAGTGAACAAACAAATACACTCCATTTATAAAAATTTAAAAATACACCATCCAGTCGGAATGTTAATTCAATTGAAAAGCTAACAAGTTCTTAAAAACACAGTGTACAAACAACATACGAAAGACGCAATTCCTTAAAAACAATAACCCTAAATACAAACGAATGCGCGTCACCAACCTGCATGATGTGCTTAGAGAGAGCATTATGTTCAGATCTCTTCCTGATATGATACATATGCTCTGTAATCCTATCACGGAAGACCCTATTGGTCTTCCCCACATAGAATGAGCTGCAGGTGACACATTCCGCTAAGTATACCGCGTTACTAGTTCTACAATTGGCATTAGCATGAAACACAAAATACCTATGTAGATCGGGGTGGTAGAAAATACTGGAGACATTAATCACAGAGCAAAAATTACAACTACAACATGGTAGGGTAACCCCTACGTCACTATACATATTACTATTGCTCCTTTCATAACAAAGTAGTAGCCTTTTCAAATTCTTTCTATTTTTATAAGTGAACATAGGCCTATTGCCCACAATCTCACTGATCTCTGAATCAACCTGTTAAATGGCACAATTCTCAGAGAAAACCTCAGCCAATTGCTTATTATCCCTGGTATAATAAAGGGGTATCCTAACATGGTCATTATTTCCAATGGAATCTGATGGGACACTCCTCAGAGTCTCACATGTTGGTCCAAAATACGGTGCTGCATAGCTCTCTCTCAACCTACCTAATTCGGACCAATTCTTATTAATCTCATCAGGTCTATACCCTCTCTCCAATAATCTACTCTCTAGATTCTAGATCTCATTCTCAAAACATTCTAATGTGGGATTTAACCTAGATGCCCGCATGCCTTGGCCTTTTATTAAGTTCAGAAAGTCTTGCCTTGGGTGCATGCTCGTTCTAAACAAAAGTGCATACCTATAACATGTTTTACGAAAAACACCAGTATTAATCAAGGAATCATGCAACTTCTCTACATAAAGATCTAGGAACTCTATTCGTGTATAGGACCAGTTGACAGTAAATTTCAAACAACTAGTGAGACTATTCATCATTTGGTGGAACTTACATAACTCTTCATGACTCCCTCTCCACAGGAGGAACACATCATTGACAAAACGTCGCTAAAACAGCACGTTTGTCTGGAATTCTTCCTTATTAAACAGGATGGCATTTTCCCATTGTGCCAGAGACATATCGGCGTAGCTATTGGCACATGAAGTGCTCATAGCGATGCTGTGTTTCTGATTATACAATTTATCATTAAAAGTGAAGAGGTTATTCTCTAGTATAATCTCCAAAAAATAACACACAAGGTCAATCTGTACTAAGGAGGCTCCACTATTCACCTGGAGGTACTCATGTACATACTGTATCCCCAAATCATTAGGGATCATCGTAAATAATGATTGTACATCATGTCACAAACATCAGACTCTTAAGGTCATAGATCCCCTTCACACATTCATAAAGATCAACTAAAAACTGTTTAGAATCTTTCAATACCACTTTATTCAAATTAATAACTGGTCTCAGATATTACTCAACATAAATTGAAAGAGGCTCTGTGATCCATCCTCCGCCTGCCACAATAGGTCTCATGGGTGGATCACATAAATGTTTATGTACCTTCAGTAGCCCTTGTAATAAAGGTATCAGCGGATTAAGTACTGTAAGATAATTATATGTCTCCTCTGTAATGAGATTCCCAGTAAATATATCATCTAACATATTCTGAACTACTAAAGTGGTCTCCTGAACATCAGTGATGGTGATCCTATTATAATGCTTATCATCCCATAACATCCTCTCCATGGACTGTATGTAGTGTACTCTATCCATAATGACAATGAGGCCACCCTTGTCTGCTGGCCTTATAATAATAGAAGTGTTGTTTTGTAAATCCTTCAATGCCACTCTCTCTTTATAAGTTAAATTATACCTAAATTTCCTATCAGTATGATTGCTTTGATTATCATAAAACCTATATATATTTTCTTCTGTGAGTTTCATGTAAGCTTCCACCAATGGATGGTTAGTAGGAACAAAAGTACTCAATTTCTTGAGATGTGGACAACAAGAACTACTATCAGTCTGGGTATCCCCCTTTTTAAGGTTGCCATACTGTAAACGCAACATAATGTTCCTACAGAAAGCTTTCAAATCACAGATAGTGTCAGACATTCTACTTCTGCATGTGGGAATGAAATTCAAACCCTTACTCAACACATCCCTCTCCTTGGGGGATATCTCCTATGAGGAGTTATTCAAAATTAATGACTCACTGCCTTGCTCCACATCTTTTTCAGGGTTTGATTTGGGTAGTACTCCCCTGAAAACTTGTGCTTCTGGCACCCACTGCTCATTGATCTTGTCCGTCTCCCCCCTTGTCTGCCCTGACTGGTAAAGGAAAAGGGAGCTCACCTATATTGCCATTACAGGACCTGTTCGTCAAATCGTCATTTACTCGAGTATCAATAGCATTAGTTACATTTTTATTTTTCGGTCTTACAACCCTGTCAACTACTGAAACAGTACTGTCAGACATCCTGTTATCAATGACAACATTTGGGTAGAGATTCCCCTCTCCTACTTGTACTGGACAAGTTACAACATCCCAATTCATGTCAGATATATCACCAGACAATGGTATTGACACAGCACTGTTATGTTCACTTAAACATGTCTCTACAAGGTCACCAGTACCCTTAGTAGGTAAAAAGACTTGTTTCTCACATTGATCAAACACCCTAGCTCTTGCAGGTACTGGATCATTACAAATATTAACAGCACATTCTATAGGCAGGGCAGGTTCCCTAACCTCAGAAATGCTGACACCAGCATGATTTAAAACAGATTCCATGGCCACAAAAGGCCTACCGCCAGGGATATCATCATTGGGATAAACAGTTCTTTCATCATTTTGTCCCACACAAGGCCACATAAAGATGTGGCCTGTTTAAAAATCATTAATGTCTCTTATAATTTTTGTTTTCTTCTGTTGTGCTAGTTTCCGTTCGAAAACTGCTACTCCATCTAACAAACATTCAAACAAAGGATTCAATGTCTCTATGAAATACTTATCACACAAAACCACTTGTCTTTCTCTCAACATCTCTCTTAACTTGTCCTCTTCATTTCTAGCACAGAGTTCTGTGGGGACATAGCCTCAGTAACCAATATGTATTCCAGAGGTATGTGGACCAGGCAGTTGCTCATTCAGAGACTGTGTTATTGATGTCGATCTGTGTAACACCTGGGTTACCTAGGATGTGCTATTACTGTGGATCTGTGCAACACATGGGTTACCTAGGTTGTGTTATTACTGTGGATCTGTGCAACGCATGGGTTACCTAGGTTGTGTTATTACTGTGGATCTGTGCAACACATGGGTTACCTAGGTTGTGTTATTACTGTGGCTCTATATAACACCTGGGTTACCTAGGATGTGCTATTACTGTGGATCTGTGTAACACCTGGGTTACCTAGGATGTGTTATAAATGTGGATCTGTGTAACACCTGGGTTACCTAGGATGTGCTATTACTGTGGATCTGTGCAACACATGGGTTACCTAGGTTGTGTTATTACTGTGGATCTGTGCAACACATGGGTTACCTAGGTTGTGTTATTAATGTGGATCTGTGCAACACATGGGTTACCAAGGATGTGATATTACTGTGGATCTGTGCAACACATGGGTTACCTAGGTTGTGTTATTACTGTGGATCTGTGCAACACATGGGTTACCTAGGATGTGCTATTACTGTGGATCTGTGCAACACATGGGTTACCTAGGTTGTTATTACTGTGGCTCTATATAACACCTGGGTTTCCTAGGATGTGCTATTACTGTGGATCTGTGTAACACCTGGGTTACCTAGGATGTGTTATAAATGTGGATCTGTGTAACATCTGGGTTACCTAGGATGTGCTATTACTGTGGATCTGTGCAACACATGGGTTACCTAGGTTGTGTTATTACTGTGGCTCTATGTAACACCTGGCTAACTAGGATATGTTATAACTGTAGATCTGTGTAACACCTGGTTAAGAGGATGTGTTATAACTGTGGCTATATATAACTCATGGGTTATTTTGGATGTATTATTATTGTGGGTCTGTGTAACACATGGGCAGTAGTTTAGGAAGGGCGTGGCAAAATGGATAATTTCCCCAGGCACTGTCTTGCAGAGAGCACAAATTGCATTAAATAAATGAAAAAAAAATGTTTTTTTAAATATATATTTTCAAATTTCCCTTTAAGGGAAGCAACAGAAATGGTAAAACAAAATGTCTACATTAACAGCTGAGAGACTCCAGCATACCTTCCTTCCACTTTCTATGGCATTTTGTGTGGTTGTTAGCCCATCTGTACATTTTACATATGTGCTGAGCCCCCATCACCACCCCAGAGACTTCAGATTGGGCGGGCATTTGGTAGGACTGTTGCAGACAAGGCAGTTACAGTGCCTTATGTCTGGCTTCCACAGTGAGACAAATTCAAATATGGATAATTTGTTTTGGTTAACCTCTCACACTGGGCACACTAGATAGATTTAATATATATTTTTTTAATTTATGAAACTTGAAGGGTGCCAGTTTGTGCAATTACTGCAGTCAGAAGTTGCAGTTCATTTTTTTTTAATTATTGGCACGACGAGTGGAATGAACTGTAACCTCTGACTGCAGTCATTGCACAAAATGGCACCTTTCAAGTCTGCCAGTGGATGACCTGAGACTCAGCCTGCTTTTTTTTCACCTGGGGCCTGTGCTCAGACCTGGAATGAATGGAACTGGAAAAACTTTAAGGACAACTGGACAAAGGAGTAAGTGTCTGTGGGTGTCTGAGACAATAAAAAAATGAATGAGTTATTACTGTCTTGTCTCTGTCCAATGGGACAAAGGACAAACAACAAATAGTGCTCTTATAAACTCAGAAATGTGCTAGAGTAACAGGTCAGGGTAGATTTTGTGTTAGCATGCATTTTCTGAAGGAGGAAGTCTATAACTCTTGTTGCTGGTGGGACAAAGGCCAAAAGACAGGGACAGATTTTAAATGTAACTGGTATAAACTTAGAAAGCTGCTAAAATAATTGGTTGTGTGTTAGCATGATTTTCTGAAGACTAGGAAGTCTGAAATTTAAACATATGTCATTACTGACTTCAGTCACCAGTGCTTTGCCAGAAAACCACAAATTTTATGAGAAAAGGATGAAAAACATGAGGCAAAAATCCAGACATTCTGCGAATAATCTGGACAGTTCTGGGATATGGTGGACTGGACTGGTGGATGTGTCAGACTAAAATGCAATGCAAATAAAAAGCATAAAAGTAGCTTGGCATAACAGCTTTTTTTACACAGTTACCTTTATGGAAAAACAGCTGGTAAAGAGCTTTACTTAATATACAATATCAGCGATTAGAAAGACATCCTATCGTGCTAATACTTATTCCAATTTGGTACTTGCCTTTTGGGAAGAAAGCAATGTCCTCACAGATGATAACCCTTGGTGTAAACAGTTATTGCACTATGCCTGTTTTGTGGATGATATTTTTATCTTGTGGCAGGTTGATGATGAACAGTTGGCACTCTATGGAGTTCTTAAACTCAAGTACCACTTTTTTGAAATTTAAGGTTAAATCCTCCAGAGAAGTGATTGATTTCCTAGGCGTTAAATTATCTTTACGTCAAGACCTGGGACTCAATACCAACTTGTATAGAAAAAAAAAACATGGAAGAACCATTATCTGCATCATAACAGCATGCATCCACATCCCATATTCAAGAATATCCTGGTGAATGAGGTACCTTGGATTTCTAGACTTTGTAATGATGATGCCTGTTTTAATCAAGAGTGTCTTCAGCTCAAGGAAAATCTACAAAACAAAGGCTATAAAGTGCAAGATCTAAGAATTAAATTTGACTGTAATGAAATAAGGGAAGGGAAAGGCAAACCATTCTATAAAAGAAAGGAACCCTTCAGCAATAATGTCAACAGCACAAAAGAGAGGAACAACACTTTGAATTGTGTGCTAATATACAGCACAGATAGCAAAGAGATCTGTGATATTATCAAGAAGTTCTGGACGATACTTAAGGAAGATGAGAAAATAAAGCATATAGCAGGTGAGCATCCGAGTTTCACTTTCAAAAACATGAAAAATATTAAAAGACTTCTCTGTAACAAAGATGGATTTAGCTCCAACAAGATCTTGGACAGGAAAGGGACATTTAAATGTACAAGATGCAAAGCTTGCCCGTTGATTGACAGTAGCAACACTTTTACACACCCTAAATTGAAGAAAAACTAGGTATTTAAAGAATATGCAGACTGCAATAGCTGACATTTTGTCTATCTTGCAAAGTGCTGCCATTGTGAAGCTTTTTACATTGGCAAGACTGATATGTGCTTGAAAGATAGAATACTTTGTCATCTTAAGGATATTCATAACTTAGATCTTAAGAATGCACTTCCCATGCATATTTCTACACAACCTACACATAGATTTATTTTTAAAGTGTTTCAATGTGTACCTTATACTGTTAGGGAAGGAGACATTACCAACCATACTGAGCTCTGTGAAACTAGCTGGATTGTGATCTTGAGGGCTGATCGACCACCTGGGCTGAACAGCATAGTACCACTTAAGCCGATCCTTAAGAATAGGAGAGTATCTATTGGTTCATAGGTTCATAGGTTCATACTAGGCTATCTGCCCGAGGGCATTTATAAGCCTAGCCCATTGTTTTGTGGCTTACGCCACCCCTTTAGTATGGGGAACTATACCCATTATTTTGCTGTGCCTCTGTCGAGCAGTGACACTGAGGTAATTCCTGGGGTATATCTGCGATCTCCCATCCATTGGTCAAGATTTCTCTTGAACAAGGCCAGCGAGGTGCTCTGCCTCACATGTACCGGGATTTTGTTCCACAGCATAGGGAGTCTTTGGGTGATGAATCTATCCCTCCAGCACGTCCTATTAATAGCCGTGTCGAGGTTTAAGTCTCCGCCCTTGTGGCTCTGATGGATCTAGATTTTTGAGGTGAAGCATATTCATCAAATCTGGGTTTGACATGGCCTTGTATGTTAGGCAAAGGTCACCTCTGAGCAAGCGGTGGCGACTGAATAGAGCTGGAGTTCTTTCAGTCGGGCAGCATAGGACAGATTTTTGAGACCCTTTATCCTTTTGGTGAGGAACTTTTGTGGCCTCTCCAGCTGCTGCAAGTGTCGGGTCAGATACATTCCGAATGGGGCATTGTACTCAATCATTGGTCTGATGAGTGATGAGTAAAGGGAGACTATGACCTCCCTTGATCTAGATGAGAATCCTTCATGATAAGGTGGGCAATGTAGAAGGACTTCCTAACTACTTTAGCTACATGGGTGTCGAATGACAGACTACTATCAACCTGGGTCCCCAGGTCCCTGATAACTTCTTCTGTGCTCAGTGGATTGCCACCTATTTGGTAGCTAGGGGTAACCTTGTTTTTCCCGAAGGGTATGACTATGCATTTTTTGGCATTTAACTTTAGGCCGTGGCTCTGGCACCAGTTATCCGTTTCTGTGAGACCCTTCTGAAGGATATCTGTGTCAGATGTGTTTTCTACTATGGCCCAGTTTGCAGTCATCTGCAAACTTTGTCAGCCATAACCCTCCTGTGTTTGCTTGTACTTGAAAAGTAGATGCCAAACAAGAGTGGGCCCAGGACTGAGCCCTGTGGGACACCACTTGTGACAGGCTTTGAGTCTGACATGGTGCCAGCAACTCTGACCCTGTGGGTTCTGTCACTCAGCCAGTTTGCAACCCATCTTGTGATGTATGGGTTAACATTTAAGCTGATGAGTTTTTCAATGATACCGAGTGGGGTATTGTATCGAAGGCCTTAGCCAGATCGAGGTAGGCTGAATGAATTGCCTTCTCCTCATCAATGGCATTGGTGACTGTTTGAAAAAGTCAACCAAGTTTAAAGGCATGATCTGCCTTTGACAAAGCCAAACTGGGTTGGATCCAAAGTCTGCAAATTCCCTATGTCTTTATTTATGAGGTCCATTATGATCCTCCCCATGGCTTTGCAGATAAGGCTTTTCAAGCTAATGGGCGGTAATTTCCAGGGTCTGTGGAGGCACCGCCTTTGTGAAGTGGGACCACAGTTGCAGTGCGCCACTCCTGGGTATCCAGAGGTAAGACTTTGATTAAACAGCTGTCCTAGCTGTGGGTTTAATTCCTCATTGAGTTCGTGGAGCACACAGCCGGGACACCATCGGGTCCCATGGATGCTGTGTTTTTGCTTTGGAGAGCAGTTCTCACTTGGGCTGGAGATGTTTGGGGGCTGCACTCATTTGGTATAGATATCTCTCCTTTTGTGGGGTAGGGGGGGAGAAGTTTGCACTGAACCTGTCAGCCAGTATGTTGGCAATGTCTGTAGGATCAGTAATCTTCACATCATTTTGAACTAGTTCTGAGCATATCTGGGAGTTTCCTCCTAGGTTTCTAACATAGCTAAAGAAGGCCTTATGATTGTCTTTTGAGTCTTTAGCTATTTTCTCACGAAATTTGCTTTGAATGATTTTATGAGAGCTCTTAGTTTTTTACTTATAGTGATCAAGGGTGTCTTACCTTTTAAGGATTTTGCTCTATCTTGTAGTAGCTTCCTCCTTTTGTTGTAGAGTTTGTTTATGGCTGGGGTCCACCAGACTGGGCGCTTGCCTTTGGTACAAAGAGTCTTTGTTTTGCTTGGGATTGCCTTATCCATGCAGTCCTGCAGGTGCTGGTAGAAGGCGTTTGTAAGTGATTCAGCGGCTTGAGTATTGTTTTCATGACTCGAGGGGGCCTGAAAGGAGACCACACTAGTCTTTAGAAGTGTGAAGTCGGCTTTTGAGAAGTTCTTTACTGTGGTCTTTTTATTTCAGGTGGGGTGGGATGAGGACCTCCAGCGAGATTAGTTTGTGATCTGATCTCACCAGTGAGGGGTATACTTCGGTGTTGAACATTGTGCTCCCATGTTCGTGATGATGAGATCAAGTATGTTATCTCCTCTTGTGGGGATGGTGACTAGTTGTTCCATGGCATTTGAGTTTATGAATTCCAGGAACTTTTGGGCTAGGGTGTTTGGGCTTGAGTAGTGTTCCCAGTCTATATTAGGGTAATTGAAGTCACCTAGTATGATGGTGTTTGGTGATACATTTATCCCCTCTAGTGTTTTCAGGAAGGCCATGTGAGTTTCCTGAGTTTGTGAGGGTGGCCTGTAACATGCTACAATTTGCAGAGCAGTCTTGCCTATGGTTAATTGCACCTGGATGGTCTCCGATGCATCGTGCATTGCCACCAGTCTTGAGGTGTGGGTGTCCTTGATGAATATGGATACCCCTCCTTTCTTGGTATTGTCCGGATTTTGGGGCGGAACGCATGATATGAGGTAAAACCTGATAGCGCTGGGGTGCTCTCAGGAGCCTTGAACCAGGTTTCTGTCACAGCACAGACATCGATGTTCTCCATACTGAGAAGGGCCTCGAGTGCGTGCATTTTGAGATTTAGACTTCTGGCATTGAGCAGCATTACCCTTAGTTTTTCCTTTTTGTGTTCTAGGGTGGTAGGTTTAGAATTTGAGCCTTGCCTAAAAAGGCACTATGGGGTGGCAAGAGCCTTTGCCAATATCCGAATCCCAGGGTGACAGGTGCAAGCCGTCCCTTGCAAAGCAGCGTGGCTTGTCCAGCATGTCATCCCAGGCAGACAGATACTGGATCCCCTTTGAATGACACCAGTGTTTAAGCCAATTGTTAAAGCTGATCATCTTATCTCTGTATTGTGGCATCATTCTTGGTGAAGGTAGGATACTGCTCAAGGTCAGGGTCATACCTGCCTGGGCTACATAATCAGAGAGCTCCTCAATGTCTCTTTTCATGTAGTCCAAGGAGGTGCGTCTCAGGTCGTTTACACCAGCGTGGACAATGACTGAGTCATATTTGTACCTGCTGTTGAGAGACCTGAGTGCTTGCGTTATGTGGCGGATTCTAGCGCCCGACAGGCAGCTTACTGTGACCTTCTCCTTACTCAGTCTGGTGAGCGGGACATCAGTGTGTCTGACTATGGAGTCACCAATGACTAGTGTGTCTGGCATTGTGTTTGGCCTTAAGGGCTGTGACTGTTTGACACTCTGACTGTGAGGTCTATGTGTTGCGGGTGTTGTGTTCTGAGGTGGTGGTTGTTTGGGTGTCTGCTTTGGTGGCCTCTGCTGTTTTGGTAGATTTTGATCAGAGCCTCGAGTATGTCTTTGTGTGTTTATGTGTATGATTTGAGGTTGTAATGGTACTATGTGAGACTGGGTCTATAGTGTGTGTGGTAACCTTCTCCTCCTGACTGGTCTTGCCAGTCCTATGTTGAGAGAGCTCAGCCTCCAGTTTGGCAGTATAGTTGCATCTCTCGCATGTATTTGTGTTTTGTGGGAGGAGGAAAGGGTTGTCTGTGTACATGAGACAATTGAAACATTGCCTCAATATTCCCAGGTTCACCAGCTGAGCAGGAGAGGACACTAGCAACTGATCCCTCGACATGCTAGAAGGGTAGACGAAAAACTTTAAAAAGATTCCGGGGACGTGGGTGACCGAGAAATGGGGGTTGCCTTTTGGGGTACTATCTATGACAAGAGTGCCGTATCAAGGTAATAAGTACTGTAGGAGCAAGTGCTAGGTTTAATAGATAGAGAATAGTCTACTTGGAGTCAAGTAGAGTTGATCTTTTTCGTTATAGGATACGCTGATTTGATCAGTAGTATAGTTCGAGGAAGGTAGTTTTAAGGGAAAATTTGAAGAGTGGACTTTAGGTAGCCCGAATAGTTTAAACCTGCTTTACCGGCACTGCCCTAGTGTGCAACAGTGGCAGCTCCACGCTAAATCGCTCTAACGCTGCTTAACGCAGCGCGTTTTATACCAGGGGGCTGGAAAAAGCTAGAAACTGGCCCAAAACGACCAATAAACTACTAGTTACTGGCTGAAACCTCACAAAACTGGACAAAAGGCAGCTCAATGCTTCCCACTCCCACTGGTAAGCAAGGTAGCTTCCCTTCCCCCAAATAAGGCAAGGAAACAGTACACAGGAACTACAACCAAAGCCCAGGAATCAGCAACTCTGAAACTGGACTAAACTAGTAAAGCAGGAAAAACAAGAGATATTTTTTCTTTTTTCTTTTTTCTCAAAACAGGCAGAAACAGGTACAGCAAACACTTATAAATGCTATGAATCAGCTACTACAGCTTACACAGAAGAATTTGCTACAAATACAGTCAAATAGTAACAAACAAGGATTCCAAGTGCAATATTAAGTTAAATGCAGTAAAACAGCTTCAATGTAACAGAAAGGCAGGCGAAATACAGTTGCTAGGTATTCAGATGTGGAAAGCAACAAAAATATACTTAGTATCAAGAAAAGTCGCTTATTCAGCTCTCTGCAGCCTGGATTACTCTGCTGGCCCACGTGGAGTCTGTGCTGAGTAGGTACAAGCTGAAAGTTTTATACCAGGGGGCTGGAAAAAGCTAGAAACTGGCCCAAAACGACCAATAAACTACTAGATACTGGCTGAATCCTCACAAAACTGGACAAAGGCAGCTCAATGCTTCCCACTCCCACTGGTAAGCAAGGTAGCTTCCCTTCTTCCAAATAAGGCAAGGAAACAGTACACAGGAACTACAACCAAAGCCCAGGAATCAGCAACTCTGAAACTGGACTAAACTAGTAAAGCAGGAAAGCAAGGTAGCTTCCTTCCCCAAATAAGGCAAGGAAACAGTACACAGGAACTACAACCAAAGCCCAGGAATCAGCAACTCTGAAACTGGACTAAACTAGTAAAGCAGGAAAAACAAGAGATATATTTTTCTTTTTTTTTTTTCACAAAACAGGCAGAAACAGGTACAGCAAACACTTATGAATGCTATGAATCAGCTACTACAGCTTACACAGAAGAATTTGCTACAAATACAGTCAAATAGTAACAAACAAGGATTCCAAGTGCAATATTAAGTTAAATGCAGTAAAAACAGCTTCAATGTAACAGAAAGGCAGGCGAAATACAGTTGCTAGGTATTCAGATGTGGAAAGCAACAAAAAATATACTTAGTATCAAGAAAAGTCGCTTATTCAGCTCTCTGCAGCCTGGATTACTCTGCTGGCCCACGTGGAGTCTGTGCTGAGTAGGTACAAGCTGAAAGTTTTATACCAGGAGGCTGGAAAAAGCTAGAAACTGGCCCAAAACGACCAATAAACTACTAGATACTGGCTGAAACCTCACAAAACTGGACAAAAGGCAGCTCAATGCTTCCCACTCCCACTGGTAAGCAAGGTAGCTTCCCTTCCCCCAAATAAGGCAAGGAAACAGTACACAGGAACTACAACCAAAGCCCAGGAATCAGCAACTCTGAAACTGGACTAAACTAGTAAAGCAGGAAAAACAATTGATATTTTTTTCTTTTTTTTCACAAAACAGGCAGAAACAGGTACAGCAAACACTTATAAATGCTATGAATCAGCTACTACAGCTTACACAGAAGAATTTGCTACAAATACAGTCAAATAGAAACAAACAAGGATTCCAAGTGCAATATTAAGTTAAATGCAGTAAAAACAGCTTCAATGTAACAGAAAGGCAGGCGAAATACAGTTGCTAGGTATTCAGATGTGGAAAGCAACAAAAAATATACTTAGTATCAAGAAAAGTCGCTTATTCAGCTCTCTGCAGCCTGGATTACTCTGCTGGCCCACGTGGAGTCTGAGTGGTGCAAGATAGGAGGCTGGTCCTCAGGAAACCAGCCATTGGTTAAATTTTGAATTGGATAATTGATAGGTGTGTCTCCTATCCTAGCCCTCATTGGTTAGTTCTCACTTTTATTCTAGGAGGAGAGCAGGAAGAAATTATAATCTGAAGAAGGCTCATTGCCGAAAGCGCTTATCTGGTGTTATAGCTCTCCATGCTAAAGTTTGACTGTGACTGGCTTTATTACCACTGTTTCTATTAAAAGTTTGCTTTTAACAGTTTTGAAAAAAAAAGTTCTTCAGAAGAGTGCAACTAAAGCTGTGGAGGTGTACTGAAGATTGTTTTATATATTTTTCTTGTTTCAATCGGTTACCTTTGGTATTTCAGCATTGTTTCTAATTCCTTTATTATGTATCTGTCTAGACACATGCAACAACTGGAATGCCCACAGAGATACCATGCTAAAAGAATATGAGGCCTAATCAACATAACATACATGGACTGGTTCATAACACTGTCACTCTACTCTGTATCCTACAAACTGCTAAGAGGTGGTCCATGTCTCACATAGAAAGGTATTCTTCAACCCATCAGTGATGGATTTCCTGCACATCAGCAAGTCAAATGGCATCAGAAATACTTGGTCTAGGAATGTAAAACTGTTCTGTAACAGAAACAGAACAGTTTTAAGGGTTAGGTATATTTCACAGAGGATACGGCTGCTATGGAACAGACTCTGCATTCACATAGCACAAAGTTCATCCAGTGTTTGGATGTTCCCTATGTCCTGACTGATTAGTTCCATGATAAGTCTTTTCATGGGTTTTCCTATGAGGCTGGTCAGACTTACAGGTCTGTAATTACCTAGGTCTGTGGAAGGTCTTCCTTTATGTCTGGGAATGACTGTAGCTGCGCTCCACTCACCTGTTACAAAACCTGTATGGAGCCTGAGATTGAACACTGTATTTGGGGGGGGGGTGGCTAAACCATGCTTTATGCTCTATAAGATGCATCCAGGGATATTGTCAGAACTCATCAGTGCAGTACTTTTACCTTATTTAAGACTTGGACTTGTGTGATAGCTGGAGGTGAATGAGTTTTGTTTGTATCTTGAGCACAGCCGGCCTTAGGCATGGATGAACTAGGCGACTGTCTAGGGTGCCATTTGCATTTATTTATTTATTTAAATTAATTTACTTTTCTTATCATGCAAATGCATAATAAGAAAAGTAAATTAATTAAAATGAATAAATAAGTCATAGGGTGCTAGAAACATTGGGCGAGGGAGAGGGGCGATCACCCTCCCACTTTTTTACCTGCAGGCTGGCCAGGAGGCTTCAACAATTACCAAAAAGAAAATACCTTCACTCCATAGTAGTGGAGTCTTCTCCTTTAAGGAGGACCATGCGTGTGTCATGCCAATGTTGATGTAAAGACGTTCTACATCTAAAATTAAGTATCATTCTCAAAGTAGGCCTGACTCATATTCTAAAGAGTTAGACCACTGTTGGAAGATTATTTAAAACATGCAGTAATGTATGACCAGTTAGTTATGTAAAACTGTACTCATGCTCAAAGCTGGCTCTGCTGTTGTGTAGCTCAATCAAATTAATGTTATCCCTGCTCATTCTGTTGCTTTCTGCACCCCTTGCTCTAAAGTTACTAGCTATCTCTGCAGATAAGCCTTGTTTTCCCTTTTCATGGACCCACCTGTCTGCTGTTTCTAGACAGACTGTGGGGATTTATAACTGGTATTTACTCCTGGAAATATTTTTCCATCCATACTATGTCATGTGACTTCTAATAGCATCCCATTTGGCCTTTGTTCATTAGCTGCATGTAATTACTTTGTGACTTTTGTGTCTTTCGGCTTTTCCTGGTTAGGGGTCGCCACAGCGCAACTCCGGTCCGCTAATGATTGGTAGTTGAGTTTTACGTACCGGCTTGCCAGGCCTGACACAAAACCTTCAACGAAGGTATGCCCATTCACACATGTCTCCACGCAGAAGACGCTCTAGCTGAGAATTGAACAAGACAGCATCTTACTGTGAGGCGACAATGCTACCACAGCACCACCACCGCGAGTCTTGACTCTGAATATTCAGAAATCCATGGGATCATGCAGATTGTGGGAGATACTATGGCATACAAATTGTTTTAGAATCATCCTTTATGAGTCATGGATGCTTTATTTAGCAGTCTTGGCACATGGTAGAAACAATAGGAAGATTGATTGACTTCTTCTGCACCAAGTTCTCCTTTGAATACTTCTGTCCTGATCTTTGTAGTGTTCAGCAATGTTGATATGCAGAAAGTAACAGTGAAAGCCTGAATGACTTTTGCGGTGTCCTCTATGTCCTCCCTAAAAGGCCATTCAGTCATACATTTGAAAATACGCATTTTGTAAGACATTTAATTTATCCCATGTTACTTACTAGGCAATAGGTATGTAATCCCACATTCCCACATGGAATGAATGGTGACTTTTTTGCTTTCCTTTTTTCTCAATTAGACATAATTTGCAATGTGTTGAACAGTTTGCACTTCACATTTTATTAAGAACTCCAGATGATTAATCCATTGGGATATTTTGCAGTATTGCATATTTACACCAACTTTGTTATCTTTTGCGATTATTGGGATTTGACTCATTCTGATGCTTTGCCAGAGATGGCCTGCACCTGTCACCCTTAGGATTCTGGATACTGGCTAAGGCTCTTGCCAGCCTTATAGTGCATTTTTTAGGCAAGGTTCAAATGACAAATTCACCACCATAACATGTACAAGCAAGTAAAATCTGAGGGTAATGCTACTCAGTGCTAGAAGTCTAATTCTCAAAATGCACTCACTCGAGGCACTCCTTAAAATGGAGAACATCGAAATCTCTGCAGTGACAGAGACCAGGTTCAAAGCTCCAGAGAGCACCCCTGCATTACCAGGCTATAATTCATACCACACCTTTCAGCCACCTAACCCGGAACAAAGTACTAAAGGTGGAGGCATGTCCATAATCATTAAGGATATCCACACCTCCAGGCTAGTTGCCCAGCATAATGCATCTGAGATTATCCAAGTGCGACTAACTCTAGGCAAGACCAAAATCCAAATTGCAGCTTGCTACAGACCCCCCCACCATGCCCCAGGATTCGCACTCCTCATTTCTTGATACTCTGGAAAGTATTAGGGTACAAACAAACACCCTAATAATGGGCAATTTCACCTACCCCACCATTAACTGAGAAAACTACTCATGTACCGACTCTTTTGCTCAACGTTTTCTGGAATTCATAAATTCCAATGCCTTGGATCAACTTATTCACACCCCCACCAGGGGCAGAAATATCCTAGACCTGGTTATTACCAACATGGGCAACCGGTGTTCCACACCAGAGGTCAATTCCTCGTTGGTCAGATCCGACCCAGGCTAATCACCCTAGACATCCACATTCCGCTCCACCCCCAGTTAGGGAAACCACAGTACAAATCTTCTCCAAATCCAACTTCACACTTCTTAAGACAGAAGTGGCAAACTTCATAACACCCATGCAGAAAGAAAATAGAGGTATGACAGTTGAATCCTACACAAATGCACTTTATAAGCACTTACACGAGTGCATGGATCATGCTATCAGTAATAGAACCAAGATGCTATCCTCCAAAAAAAGGAAGCCAATCTGGTGGCCCTCTGCCATAAACAAACTCTACAACAGAAGAAAGAAATTGTTGCAAAAAAGAGTAAAATCCCGTGACTTGAGGAACTCCCTAGTTAACCTCAGTAAGAAGCTGAGATCCCTCATAAAATCCTCCAAAGCTAGTTACGAAAATAAAAGTGTCACTTACTCTAAAGACTACCACAAAGCATTCTATAGCTGTGTCAAGAATCTCAATGGAAACACTCAGATCTGCTCTGAGTTACAGCACAATGGCACTAAATATACAGAACAAATTGATATTGCCAACATCCAGGCAGATAGGTTCAGTGCTAATTTTACCCCCTCTCACGCCCTAGAGAGCCCATCTCTATACTGGAAGAATGCAAAGTTCCTGTAATCATGGCTGCACAGGTAAAAACACACTCTCCATAGCCAAGAACACAGCATCTGTGGGACCTGACAATATCCCAGGCTGCATTCTACATGAACTACAGAATGAACTGGCACCCTACCTAAGTACCATGTTCAATCATAGCCTCACCTCAGGCTTTGTGCCCACTGAATGGCGCACCTTAACAGTTATCCCACTCCACAAAGGGGGAGCCATGACAGACCCCGGGAACTACTGCCCCATTAGTCTGACGAGCCTGGTCTGCAAGGCCATGGAACTTATCATCATGGAACTCATAAACAAACACATTGGTAATTTCCAAACTCTGGACCCTACCCAGTTCGGGTTTGTAAAAGGCAGATCATGTCTCCTAAACCTGATTGACTTCTTTGAAGCAGTCACCAAAGCCATAGATGAGGGTAAGGTGGTTCACACAGCTTATCTAGATCTCGCCAAGGCTTTCGACACCATCCCCCACTCTGGAATTATAGATAAGCGCACTAAACTAGGTAGAAATCCCTATGTCACAATATGGGTTGCCAAACTGGCTCATGGACAGAACCAGCACTGTGAATGTAGCAGACTCCAAATCTGACTTCAGACCAGTAACAAGTGGGGGTCTATATCAGAACATCGAAGTTTTGAAACTTTGAATGTTCTAATATCGACCCATTTTAATCGAATGCTAAAAATAGCGAAGCTGCAGAACACCTAATTCTTTCCAAGGGAAAGAATTTGGTTGGCTGGTTCTGTGGCATTGCTATTTTCAGTGCTGTGGTGGAGATTTATGGGTCGGGTTCAGGTAAGTGTGTGATTGTGTGGTTGTTAGGATTAGCGTGTGGGTTAGGTGGGTTAGGGCGCGGGTTAGGTGAATTAGGTTTAGGGGCTAGTTAAATGAAAGTGACAGACCTTATATGGTTAGGGTTTGTGTTAAGGTAAGTGGTGTATGTATAGTTTAGTGTAGGGTTAGTTGTAGGATTATAAGTGTATGTGTGTGTATTGATATTTTTTAGGTGTGCTTGTGTTGTGTGTATGTGTTACGAAATAGCAAATTTTTTCCCAAGGAAAAAATTCACTGTTCTGAATGTTCAGTATTATGTGGTTTAGATATTTTAGGTTTGATGAAATAGCGTTCGCTATTTTTATCTTTCGATAACGTGATATAAACACACAAGTGGAGTACCACAGGGTTCAGTCCTGGGTCCTCTCCCGTTTAGTATCTACTTCTCTGAAATACAGGCTAACACAGAAGGTCTTTGGCTAACAAAGTTTGCAGATGACTGCAAACTAGGAGCCATAATTGAAACTCCTAATGATGTGGACATACTACAAAAGGGCCTCAGACAGATGCCTAGTGTCAAAGCCATGACCTGAAGCTCAATGCCAAAAAGTGTATTGTCATCCCCTTTGGTAAAAACTCTGCACCCATGAACTACCACATAAGTGGTAGTCTACTTAATGCCGAAAGTGTGATAAGAGACCTTGGGACACAGGTGGGCAGTAGTCTCTCCTTTGATAATCACATCCCCACAGTGGTCAGGAAATCCTTCTACATGGCTCACCTCATCACAAAAGGTTTTTCATCCAGAAAAAATGAGGTCATTGTTCCCCTCTACTCATCACTCATTAGACCCATTATAGAGTACAATGCCCCTTTTGGTATGTACCTCACAAGACATCTACAACTGGAAAGGTCACAGAAATACCTCACAAAGAGGATTACTGGCCTCAAACAGATGCCCTATGCAGACCATATCAAAAACTCCAGCTTTACTCCGTCGCATATTGCCTACTCAGAGACGATCTCTGCCTAACATACAAAGCTTTGTCAAACCCAGAGCTGTTGGACATGCTCCACTTAAAGAAATCTCAATCCCTCCAAGCTACATGCTCTAGGGACCTAAACCTTGTCACCACAATAAACAGAACATGCTGAAGGGATAGATTCCTGTCCCAGAGACCGCCCATACTCTGGAACAGACTACCTATCTATGTCAAACAGAGCTCCTCATTAGCATTCTTCAAGAAAAATCTTGATGAGTGGATGGGAAATAGGAAATTTACTCCAGAGATCACATCTGTGGCTCTGCTTGACAGGGCCACAAGAAAATAATTTTCTTGGGTGGCGAAAGGCAGGGTATCTTTTTGGCTAGGCTTATATAGGCCCTAGGGCTAATAGCCTAGTACCTACCTATGAACCTATGATATTACTTGTTTAACACATGGCTGGAGAGATGAATAACTTGTAAGGATTTCAGAAAGATTTCCCTCTTTGTACCAGAAAATCGCTGTGATGATGATATTTGTCTCATAGCTGTGAATTATAAGTTAACATACAGAAGAAGCCACAGTGGTTATGTTTAACTCCTACCTGTCAGGCCTGTGTTTTACAGTCACAGCTTGGTCAAATCTCACAGGTATGAGGTTGCCAGTAGTGAAGCTAACTTTGCAGGACCTGCATATCTATCTTTATCTTTAGAATTTCGGTGTGGAGCAACTGCAAGGATTGACCAATGTGACCTTCCAGTCATTAGTACAATGAACATGTACTTACACATCATTACATTTGTAAGACCAACTATCTGTTTGTCTACTTCTCTTTTTGAAGTGATCTATGTCAGGAACTGTTCATCTGTCTTGCACTGCCAAGGACAACTTCAATATAGTTTATTATGCCCTGATGTTGAGCCCTCCTTCCTGATAGGGCAGTATGGGCAGCCACTACCTTCAGTATGTAACTGGTGGAACTGTATAGCTAATTTGCACATTTCACTGTAACACCAAATTCTAAGGACAGGTGCACAAACTGCATGTACCAGCAGTACTTGCTTTATATGCCTGGTGCATATAATACTATTAGGAGCACCATATGAAACTACTGGATGTCTGGATGGCCTACTTGCCTTTTTCTCCCTGTAATATCAGCTTGCTTTTTGAAGCTGGGATTATTTTTTTCTCATTTATTAAATTAGTGATAGTGCAGTGTGATAGACCTCCACATTTCTCTTTGTGTAGATTTTTTTCACTCAATCAACAGGTTTTTACTGTACTCCTGTAGATTGCCTACTGTTCTAACCCACAATAGTTGAAGGTCTTTATGCACCACATTTAGTATAATATGATACTCATGCAGGTATACGTATAAAGCCCTAATAGTCTATGCCTTATAACATTCTTCATCATAGTGTCTGCCTGTTTAAAACTGACAGTATTATGTTGTTGAGTCTTTCGGCTTTTCCCAGTTAGGGGTTGCCACAGCGGAACTCCGGTCCGCTAATGATTGGTAGTTGATTTTTACGTGCTGAGTTACCAGCCCTGATGAAAACCCTTCAACGAAGGTACACCCATTCACGCATGTCTCCACGCAGAAGACGCTCTAGCTGAGAATTGAACCGGACAGCGTCTTATTGTGAGGTGACAATTCTACCACAGCACCACCACCGCGGATGACAGTTTCAAATTTCAGAAGTTAGTATATTCTATCCCAAATGAAACCAAAAAATAGCACTAAGCATTGTGAGTCCTCAGTAATAATTTTATTACAAAAAGTTAAGCGCTTTCATAAATACCAGTTGACTTCCTCAGAACACTCCAAAAAAACAAAAATTTTGTTTAATTAATGCAAACTCAATAGTAATTGGTTCATTCTTCCACCAATGGTTTAACGAAAATAACCCTAGTTCATGAATATAAAACACTGCTCATGAATATTAAATATAACATTGTTAAAAAACAATTTAAAAACACATAATTAATACATTGTTGCAATACAATTGTATCCAACAAATTGTTCTTCACAGTAAGAAATTCAGTTATCATATTCCTTATTAAAGGTGTATGTACCCAAAATAACCTTAAAAACTTTGTTTATATATAAAAAAACTTTATATGCAAATATTAAACCTGCCCTGCTTTTTCTCTTAATATTGGCAGGATAGTTAGATGATCATTTAAACCTGGAAAGAAGTTTGCAGCTAGCCTTAATTGCCATAACAGTTCTTTTTTACTGAGAACATTTTGGCAATCTCCACCCGTAGCTTCAATGTGGACAATGTCAAGAATGGCAAATTTAAAACCACAAAAGTCAGCACATTGTAAACTGTGTTTATATAAGGCATTAGTTTCCTTCTTATTTTTTATGTCATCGAGGTGTTTGTAAATCCTGGTTTTAAATAACCTCTCAGTTTTTCCAACATAGAATGATATACAAGTATTACACCTAGCAATGTATACCAGTTTACCTGAAAAGCAGTTACCCCGACTCAAATACACAATGTTTTTATTTTGGTTAGCTAGGGAAATAGAGCTATCCTGTAGAATATAGGAGCAATAGGGACATCTACCACAAGGCCTGCTCCCATTAACATTTCCCTGTTCACCTTGGTTTTCAATTCTCCTTTCCAAGACCGACTTAAATTGGGTCCTATTTTGGTGGAAAATATAGGTTTTTCACCCGATACCTGAAAAACTTCAG
Source organism: Protopterus annectens (assembly GCF_019279795.1). Classification (NCBI taxonomy): domain Eukaryota; kingdom Metazoa; phylum Chordata; order Ceratodontiformes; family Protopteridae; genus Protopterus; species Protopterus annectens. The sequence goes on from NC_056726.1 coordinate 1,544,628,431, forward strand.
AATTAGTTTTAAAAATACTCCAATTTTTATAAAGTATTTCTTTAACTCCATGATACAAGGGGCTGTATTGGACAACACATGCCTGTTGGAAATCAATTTTGTTCTCACTCTTGGAAGCTTCATCAGGGCTATTGATTTTATTCTATCCCAAACCAGCAGTTCTTAGAATTAATCAGTTGTGATGTTCTCTTACTAAAAAATCTCCACAACTTAACTTGATCAATTTTTCTCTTTTTCTTAAGTCTAGACACCACCATAAGATGGGATTATGTACTGCCTAGTAAAGTAAGACCAGATCACTATGTGTCAATCTGTAATTTACAGAAAACAACCGCATTTTAGGTTGACTTTGCTATCCATAGATCATTTTGGTGTACTTTTTATGGATTTCCTCCAGCTGTATTTTGACAGTTTTTATAAAAGTAGGGCCTCAGTCAGTTTCTATATTCAGTTTTAGGTCTAATAACACCATGTATATTGTTTTGATGTCACATAACTGCCTTGATTTCATTTATGTTCTAATGCAACCAATCTAGGGAATTATTATCAGGTCGCTCATCCTAACCTGCTTATTATTTGTTCAAGACATGGATGCCAAGAAATTCACATTAACAGTGAAGCTCAAGAGGTGAATCTTAGCATGTATGTTGTGAACACATAGTTAAAGGTTACAGTAATAGACAAGACCCTAATTCTTTGTAGAGCATGGGGCCTTATCTGCTCCATGTACTAGTAGTTACAGGAAAAAAGAAAAGAAAAAACAAACAAGTGTTTTGCCAGCTTTCAAAACTGTACATCTCCTAGCAAGTTCTGTCAGAAATGGAGTGTAACACACTCCCTTATGTGTATACTCACCTTGCCGTGCCTCTCAAATGTCCAGATTTTCACAGAATGCCCAGATGTTTGCCTTTTATCTCTGGCATGTTCCTCATAAAACTGTTTTTTTTTGGACAAAGTTCTGAAGAATGAAGTAACTAAATGATGTTACATTTGAGTGTCAGACGATGTCCTTCAGAAAATGCAGGACAACACATATCCTATTATTCTACCTACTTTCTAACAGGAAGTCAGAGACACATTATCAGTACAGACTGCAGACAGAAGCAAATGTGTTTTTTATTCTGCCACTGTCATTTGTTGGTTATTACTGGAATAGTTGACTGACTAGCATGAGACCTGACCTTAACAAGTGAAGCAGGGGATGCTTAACATTTGAGATAATGTCTCATGCTATCTTCTTCTTTTGGCTTTTCCCGGTTAGGGGTCGCCACAGCGGATCACCTGTCCGCTCATGATTGGCAGTGGAGTTTTACGGTGTCGAGTTACCAGCCCAGTGCCCAACCTTCCAAAGAAGGCATTCAAGTCTCATGCTATAGTAGTGCATAAATGATTTACCTTTTCTGGATATCATAATACAATCACTGTGCTCCATGCACTACAATTTTGTTCCAGTCTTCATGCGTACTGTTCACAAGGTGATCAAATAGAAAGTCTTTAAAAAACTTAACCTTTTTAATATATTTTCCCAATCTTATAACTGTATTCTTTATGTTATTGTTTATTTCATTGGTGCTAATGTTCATACTGTTTTCTTCTGTCCAAATATTTAGTTCAGTCAAAAATAACTGCAATTGCTGTTGATGATCTTTACTGGAAGTTCATAGGTTCATAGGTTCATAGGTTTATACTAGGCTATCTGCCCTAAGGCATTTATAAGCCTAGCCCAAATTTTTGTGGCTTACGCCACCCCTTATATGAAAAAATACTGTGCCTATTAGTTTGTTGTGCCTCTGTCCAGCAGTGACACAGAGATGATTCCCGGGGTAAACCTACAATCTCCCATCCACAGGTCTAGATTTCTCTTGAACAGAGTCAGCGAGGTGCTCTGCCTCACATGGACCGGGATTTTATTCCACAGCATAGGGAGTCTCTGAGTGATAAATCTATCCCTCCAGCACGTCCTATTTATATTCGTGCTAAGGTTTAGGTTCATAGGTTCATAGGTTTATACTAGGCTATCTGCCCTAAGGCATTTATAAGCCTAGCCCAAATTTTTGTGGCTTACGCCACCCCTTATATGAAAAAATACTGTGCCCATTAGTTTGTTGTGCCTCTGTCCAGCAGTGACACAGAGATGATTCTGTAAACCTACGATCTCCCATCCACAGGTCTAGATTTCTCTTGAACAGAGTCAGCGAGGTGCTCTGCCTCACATGGACCGGGATTCTATTCCACAGCATAGGGAGTCTCTGAGTGATAAATCTATCCCTCCAGCACGTCCTATTTATATTCGTGCTAAGGTTTAAGTCACTTGCTCTAGTGGTTTTGGTGGATTTGGATTTATTGATGTGGAGCATGTCCATTAATTCCGGGTTGGACATGGCCTTGTATGTCAGGCACATGTCACCTCTGAGCAGACTAAGTCACTTGCTCTAGTGGTTTTGGTGGATTTGGATTTTTTGAGGTGGAGCATGTCCATTAATTCCGGGTTGGACATGGCCTTGTATGTCAGGCACATGTCACCTCTGAGCAGACGGTATGCGACTGAATAGAGCTGGAGTTTCTTCAATCTGGCAGCATATGACAAATTTTGGAGTCCCTTTATCCTATTGGTGAGGAACTTTTGGGGTCTCTCCAATTGCTGCAGATGTCGGGTGAGATACATCCCGAATGGGGCATTGTACTCGATCATTGGTCTGATAAGTGAAGAGTACAGGGGAACAATGACCTCACTAGATCTGGATGTGAATCCCTTCATGATCAGGTGGGCAATGTAGAAGGTCTTTTTAACCACTTTAGCAACGTGAGTGTCAAAAGAAAGGCCACTGTCAACCTGGGTCCCCAGGTCCCTGATAACCTCTTCTGTGCTTAGTGGATTGCCACCTATATGGTAGCTTGGTGTTACCTTGTTTTTCCCGAAGGGTATGACTATACATTTTTTGGCGTTTAACTTCAGGCCATGGCTCTGGCACCAGCTATCTGTTTCTGTGAGTCCCTTCTGAAGGATATCCGTGTCCGATGCACTTTCCACTATGGCGCCCAGTTTGCAGTCGCCTGCAAACTTTGTCAATAAAGTCCTCCCATGTTGGCCTGTACTTGAGAAGTAGATGCCAAACAATAGGGGCCAAGGACCGAGCTCCTGTGGGACACCACTTGTGACCGCTTGGAGTCTGACATAGCGCCAGCAACTCTAACCCTGTGGGTTCTGTCCTTAAGCCAGTTTGCAACCCATCTTGTGACATATGGGTTTACATTTAAGCTGGTAAGTTTTTCTACAATACCGAGTGGGGTATTGTGTCGAAGCCTTGCAAGGTCAAGGTAGGCTGTATGGACTGCCTTTCCCTCATCAATGGCCTTGGTGACTGTTTCGAAGAAGTCGACCAAGTTCAAAAGGCATGATCTTCCCTTGACAAAGCCAAACTGGGTCGGGTCCAATTTCTGCAAGTCCCTATATCTTTGTTTATGAGCTCCATTATGATCCTCTCCATAGCTTTGCAGACTAGACTTGTTAAGCTTATGGGGCAGTAATTACCAGGGTCTGTAGAGGCGCCGCCTTTGTGGAGTGGGACCACAGTTGCCGTCACGCCACTCCTTGGGCACGTATCCTGTGGTAAGGCTGAGATTAAACAGCTGCCTTATGTGGGTTTAATTCCTCATTTAGCTCGTAGCACACAGCCGGGACACCATCCGGCCCCATTGATGCTGTGTTTTTAGCTTTAGAGAGAGCAGCTTTCACCTGCGCATTTGAGATGTCCGGGAGGCTACACTCGGCTGGGATAGTTATCTCTCCTTTAGGGGAGAGGGGTGAGTTTGCACTGAACCTGTCTGCCAGTATGTTGGCAATGTCTGTGGGTTCAGTGATTTTTGTATCATTTTGGACTAATTCTGAGCATATCTGGGAGTTTCCACCCAGGTTCCTAACATAGCTGAAAAGGCCTTATGATTGTCCTTTGAATCCATGGCAATTTTTCTCTCAAAATTGGCCTTAGTTGATTTTATGAGTGCTCGTATTTTTTACTAATAATGATCAGGAGTGACTTCCCTTTTATGGATTTTGTTCTATCATGTAATAGCTTTCTCCTCTTATTGTAAAGTTTGTTAATGGCTGGGGTCCACCAGACTGGACGTTTGCCCTTTGTGGAAAGAGTCTTGGTTTTATTTGGGATTGCCTGATCCATGCAGTCCTGGAGGTGTTCATAGAAGGCATTTGTAAGGGCTTCCGCAGCTTGGGTTGTGGTTTCCACTGGCTCAGGGGCCTTGAAGGATACCACACCAGTCTTGAGTAGTGTGAAGTTTGCTTTAGAGAAGTTCTTCACTATGGTCTTTTTTGTATAGGCAAGTATAGGTTTCTAATTTTAAATCAACATAAACAGAGTGAAATGTATAAATATATGCTGATGTCCAAGATATGTAGGCTAAACAGATAAAATCTCATAATCAACCCCTGGGGTTTATTTCCCACTTCCTTTTTGCTAACTGTTTCACCATCCAGTCCTGATGTAGATAAATATATCTTACAGTTTCTGCATCAGTGTATTGTGACCCAGCCTATCAAAAGCTGAAGAAAGATCAAAATAAAGACCACATTCATTTGTGTTTTTTGCTGAACAGCCATAATGACATTACCAATAAAAATTGACAAGTAGCAATGGCTGTCCTTCATGTATGCATGTTGATCATACCTCTCAACCTGGAAACATCAAAAATCTGGACAAGGGCCATGAAAAATAGGTACAAATCTGTACGCTGATTAACATCTAATTTGCATACATAATTATGTGACCCCACCCACTCCAATGGAATTGTGGGTTACCAACTTTCGAACACAAACTGAAGAACAGACAACCAAAATATGGCACCATGACCAAAGTCCCCCCGCAGCCATTCCAATGTCCCATTACCTGGCTATTTACCCCATTTACCATAAACACTAATGTGTGCATACTGCTTTACTTCTACAATGATTATTTGGATTTTATTTTTACATTTTGCAGCACATCAATGCACAAACACTAACAGACATCTGATAAACAAAGCAATACTGTCTCACAATAAAAATAGACTTGGCATTAAAATTTCTCTGCCCTTGAAACTCACATTAATTGAAACATCATTGAAACCTGCACCACATCCAAAGAAAATGCATCTGGCCAGTGGTGGATAAAGATTACCTTTGGGCTGTTTTCAAATCATTGGCCCCTTGCGCACCTTCCTGACTTTATTAAGTTATATTCCTTGTATAATACAGCACACTTGTTAGACAGAGCACATTTTAAATTTATTGTTTGAATGAATATTTTTCCAGTAGGCTGTACTGTTGGCAATGAAATAAAATGCATGAACCAATAATTACAAATCTGCCCAATTCAGAACATTCCCATCATAAAAGTCTACTTCCACACCCAAACTATAAACAGAATGACAGCAGTGTAAGCCACAGGCATCTTGCACAGCGTCTCACACTTATTTTCAATTTCAGGATTTTGGGAGGCAAAAGGTTAAAAACCAAGGACACATTTTAAACATTGCTTGTATAATTTTGGAAAGTTGCTAAAAATAAAATGTTGTGTTACCACCATGCATGTTACTGGAAAGTCTTTAACCCGGAATACTATACACTACAGTCAGTGCAACATACCACTATGCTAAATCAGCAGGTTAAACAACAGGAAGGCAAACTTAATGGCTATCATTTAGTGAATTCAATTCTCACTTCTTATCATAGCTGTCAGCCTCTTAGCAGAAAAAAACCTGGACAAACAACAAAGCCAATAATGGGGGAATACAAATATTGTTGTCACCATAGCTCTCAACTCTTAGCAGAAAAAAAATATGGGCAAAATGGTGGTGGCTACAGACTTTAGGCTCTTTTACCCTGAACCAAAGGTACAGGATTTGAGCCTAAATACCTCTAGCCACCAGGTGTATTACATTTGGGGCATTTTCACACACACACACACACACACACACACACACACACACACACACACACACACACACACACACACACACACATTTTCATAAGAGATAATCACTGTAGTCAACAATTACAGTCACTTTATTAATTGTGCACAATAAGGACATCTGCTTGTGTTAAAAATAGACACTATCTCAGCTAGCTTCACACAAATACAAACTACTTATGCAAAGGCAGAATAATTCTAATTGCATAATTTGAACAAAGGATAACAGTTTCAAACACCTTCAACTACAATCAGCCCCTTAATCCAGCAATTTAAGACAGATTTATTGACTATCTATACCTCAGATTTCAGCTGTAATAAAATAAAACTAGTAAGAACTGACCACAGTAATTTATTTTAAGCACTTGAACAACTTTGATTGTACATCTCAGACATTTGACTGCAATCAAATTCTAAGTACTTGTACAACTGTGACTGTACATCTCTGATATTTGACTGCAATCCAAATGACTAAATAAATGCATAAATAAGTGCCACACTGTCAGAATACAGTATGTAGTCCACTGCAACTTTCCTTATGCACAGACTCACACACCTCAACCTTGTAGCTCAAAAATCAGAGAAAACCAAAAATATAATTGTGGATGAAAGACAAAATCAGGAAGAGCTATTGTCTTTAATCAGAAACTTGCTAAAATAACAGATTTTGCATTAGTGTGTTTTTTCCTAAAGGCTACTAAGTCTGAAACTCAGGTGGCCATTACTTAGTAACTGCGATTCTCACTCACTTCATGAGGAACAGACCAGGCAAAAAAAAAAAATTCAGAAACAATTTGCAAACTCAAGGACAAATGAAATAGTCTTCAACACCCTTCTACCATACGCACAAATACAGACATACATACATATGTACATGTACACACACACACACACACACACATTTTTAAATAAATTAGTATACTTCAAAACTTGCTTAGAATAGCAGGCTTTATACTTGCATACCTTTTTGAAGGCTATAAGTCTAAAACTCAAATGTCCATCATCATTATTATACAGCATTTGAAATCCTCACTGATTTCAGAAACATCACAAACTTTCTGAGAAACTAAGTCGTGAAAAAGAACTTATGCAAAATAAGGGACAGCTAAAAGCATCAAAAGTCCCACATACATATACACACACACACACACACACACCCTTTGTTCCTTCTTACCTAATAGTTCCACTTCCCAGCAAAGTTGAAACAGCAGCGAAAAGCAAATGTCCCATTCTCTTGTTAGCAGAAGTCCCAGCAGCAGAGTCCCTCAGCAAAGCAAAGTCCCAGCAAAATGAGCCGAAAACGGCAGTAATGCAGCACAGCAAAAGTCCCATTCTCTCTAGCAGCAAAGCAAACAAAATAAGAAGCAATGGAGAGTCCTCTAGATGCAAAGCAAAGTCCCAAGAAAACGAGCTGCAGCAGCAGATTTAAGTCGGCGGCATCTACCAATTCTTCTTTCAGCAGCAACAGTTTAATTCCCGCCTGCGCAGCCAGCCGGAAATGATGACGTGAGCTCCATGAGCTCAATTCACTGGCTGGTAGTGCTGGCGAGCTGGCGTCATCCGTGATGACATCAGCTCCAACAGCGCAAATTTTAAAAAAATAAAAAAACAAACTGCAAAGAAATCGGTAATGAAGGGGTACCACTCGGGAATCGTGGCACCCCTCCATTTGGACCCCAAAACTCGGTAAACACCGAGTAATTCAGGACGGTTGGGAGGTCTGATGTTGATGGACATTATATATGCCAAACTGTTGTAATTCAGACTCCAGTGGCCTCATAGATAAAGCATTGGCCTCCTAAAAAGATGAATTTTGGGTTTCAGTCCCATAAGGGGTGATATAAATTGCTATGAACCTATATTCCAGTTATTCTCACTAGTGGTAATATATAATTATTAGCCAAGGGATGGGAAATGCCACTCTATCACCAACAGGATAGTACATTAATTCAAACATCAAAAGAGAAACTGACTAAACTTAAAACGGAAACTTGTATGCTTAATTTTAAAGTGTGCAGCTCTGACTGCTGCTGGCTTAAATGTAGAATGGAACTAGACATTTTTGTTTGATGTTTCAATTGTTTTAATTGATTAATTATGTAATAAGAATGGGATGCTTTTAATAGTATTTAAGTTGTGTGATTCTGTGCTGTTTTTTGCTCCTCAAAAGCTTTTTTGAACTGAGGCATGAGTGTTTTATTGTTTTGTTATAATAAATTTGGTGACCTGGCCTTTGTTGTTTGATTTGATTTACAATATTTTTTATTGTTTTGTTGTTTGTGTTGGTATATACATGTGTTTGGGGGATGTGTGTGTGTCTCCCCAACATGAGGGTAAAGGGGAGCTTGTCACCTTGCAAAAAAAATGTTTGCCAAAGGTGGTTTCAGCAGTTACTTTTTGACTTACCATTGCAGAAACAATCTTCAGTGAGTTCACACAATTACCTTAAAATGGCCTGCAGGGGCAGTTAGCCTAGTACTTACTTATGAATCTAATTTTGTAAGTGATGCTGTGAGTGCAGGTGACTGCATTACTTTTCCAGTGTTTGACATCAGACCGATGCATCTAAAATTACTTAGGCAATCATGTGCACCTTTTCTATTATATGTGGAACTTACTCTTGTAAATTGCCAAGCATGGAGTATCTGGGCATTACCAGAGGTTGCTTTAGATATATGCAATGGGATATCACAGGATTTTCCCTGAGCAATGTCAAGTGATGGTTAGACATTTCATCTCTGCCACTGGAGTTAATAAAATCCAACTTAATATGTTTAAAATTATGTCTTTGATATGGAAGGGTGAAGGATGTCTATTTTGGTCTATTACTTGTTAATATTTCTTTGTCACCATTAAGTAGTTTTTTTAACATTTTGTAAAGAGATTTGCAATTTATTTCAGTTCCCTTGCCGTATCACAATGAAAACAGACTTAGCAACAGTAAACTTCTCTTCCATTAGAACACACATTCATTGAAAATGCATCTGACCAGTGGTGGATTATGTGTACATTATATCCAATGCCATCCCCCAAACCCAGCAGTTATAGCTGTATTGCTAACCAAATCCTTCTCAGATTGCTGTGTAAAAAAATAAATAATAATGACCAAGGTCACGTTTTAAATTTGTTACACACAAACATGCAGTAGCCAAAGTATTACAACTTAATTTACACACTTGCACACTAGTCCTGCAAAGCTGGATTAAAAAATGTTTAAAAATGACCAGATGATGAGAGCATCAGATTCTTTCATCCATAGAGTGGCCCCCACCCCATGAGCAGTTATAGTCACTTGTACTTAATTGGTAGCTGTGGGTGAACAACTTGAAATCATATAAAGATCACAATCATCATACCGTAAGATGCAGCCATGTGTAGCAGAGTTTAAATAGAAGAGCATCTATGAGCATAAGAAATATTAATCATCTGATAACATATGCTAAGTCAATCTGCACAATCTCTGCAGAAGTAAAAGTCATCTGAATAATTCCACATTAATGAGAGCTATTACTAATGCAGAAGTTGCTGCTGAAAGACAACTTTGGATTTCAGTGCTTCATCTACAAATGCAATGCCTGCTGCCCTTGAAGAATAAATTGCATATGCTACATTAAACAGTCAGAGTAATTGTGATTTTTCCATAACAGTTCTTGGACTAGATCAGCAATGCAATAGGGAATGGCTGGCAAGCAGCTATGACAGGTTCAAAGTTACTAGGCATACAGTGGAGAAGACCATTAAGGAGCCCAGCCCAGATTCCTAATTTCTCCAAAGCATTGTCTGGTTAAGTAGCTTGCTGAATGTCACACAGTATGTAAATAAAGGTGGAAAGATTAAAACCTTCCAACCTTGCCACAGCAAGCAGCTCATTAACAAGTTGGAGCTTTAGTCCTCTGCGCTATATGCCAGAGTAACAGTTTTGGATGAAAATCCTTTACAATCTAATCTTGTAGACAAGAGTGTATAACAATCATATGTAACAATGCCTGACCCCCCCTATAATGAATGATGAAGATACAGCTGTTCTGATCTTTACTCTAAATAATTCAGACTGTATGACTTAACAAATGTCAACCCCTTTGCAGTTGCTGGAGGCTGTACAGAGTATTTTTTTAAAAGTATGTTACTAAAATGTAACATGTTCAGACTACTAAAATGCAGCATGTTTAGACTATACTGCTAGAAACATTAGTGAATTAATTCAAATTTTAGTGCAATGAATAAAGGAAAACAATTAATGACAATAAATACAGCAGCAGCTTTTGTTGAACAGCTCATGAGTCATACAAAATCATACACATTACTGCATGGAATGTACTATTTATGGGTAGGGGTTACATGCTTGCAGGACAACTACATCTCATTTTGACATCCCTAGATTTTCTCTGTCATCAAGAATACCAATTACATCAGACATCACTAACTGTTGGTCAGTTCTATCTAAAGAATGGCTAATAATGCTGTACTGTTACACTATATACCCCCAGGGTCAACACAGTCAGATCCTGGACAATGAGGCTCTAAATAGGTTAATGAATAAGTCAAACACCAGCCATACTAATATCCCATTATTTGTCTCTCTCCTATAATTACCATAAATCATGTTCAAACCTGTCAGCGTCCATACTATTATTTCCTTCACTTTTATACTTATCAAAATGATTTGGATTTCATTTAAAACGTGTATTTCAAATTTTATAAAAAAGACACAAGGCAATTTTATAAATAAAACAAAGCACTCTCGTGTAGAAAACAGATTTAGGATGAGAAATAGTAAACTACTCTTCCCTTGAAACTCATATTTAGTGAAAATGCATCTGGCAATCCATTAAACTATAAGAGATGTGCCAAGATTCATAATGAAATATTATACACTGAAGTGCTTATTAGCATCTATGGGGTAACTGCCTGGGACAACCCACTCGACACATTCCCCTTTTCAGAAGTCCAGGAGTACTATCTGGTGAAGAAACCTGGCACAGTCTCATAGAAGACAAATGAAGGTTGAGGGAAATCAAACCATGTACTACAGGAAGCAGATTTTTAACTATTAATTACCTCACTCATCTGCATTAGACATGCCATTGTAGCCTAAACACACTCATTTTATACCTGTGTGGCTGTAAAAAAAGCTAGATAAAAAATGTACTTGTAGTTTAAATATTAACATTAAACTCATGGAATTCGTGCTGCCAAATTTATTGATAAGTAAAAAATAAACACACTGTCAAAATTCAGCAAAACAAGGAAACCATGAATCACATGCAAACAACATGGCTCCTTTGATGATGCTGTTCTGTTTACTGCACTCAGTTTTCTTCCTTTACACCATAACTACTCTGGTCCTAAGTCTATCCTAAATTTCCATTTACCTCAAAGCACTGTCTGGTTAAATGATGTGCTCTTGGACAGAGCTTTTCATAAATATGTGGTAAAATTAGAGCTGTTCTTAAAAGCTGGACACATTAAAGAGCAGACTACAATAAACCACTCAAAGTTAACAAAAAAACAAATGTTCCATCATGTATTTTATGAAGCGGAGAACTGTGAAACTCTGTTATTGACAATGACATACTATAATTATCAGTGCTTTACCACAAAAACTAAAATAAATTGAAGGAGCCCTTACAGTTGCTGTAGAGGCTTAAGAATCTTACCACCCATACCTAAGTTATAGGGTTTAAGTCTGGGTGTCTCTAACAATCTAACCACTTCCAGCCTTCTTCCTCTTTTAACAGTTTATTTTTGACATTGATTATTTTTGTTGTTGCTGTTGTTTCAAAGCCTCAACTACCTCTAAAAGTATTTTTTTTATAATTAGACTGTTTTATTGCTTTCTTATACCTAGTAATGGCATTTGTCAATATGTTTCATGTTTCATTTACATCCATGTCTGTAAAAATAATATTCCATAGAGTAGGCATTCAAAAGTCATTGACCTCTGCATTTTTTTTCCTTATTGTATCATACAGGAGGATTGCTGTTAAATGGACATGGCATATGAGAACATAATGGAATAGGAATAGGCCATAATATGTGTGCACCTTTCTTACTGAACAGTCCTAGAAGTGTCTAATATATCCAGTATGTTTCCCAACCTAGTTTATACTCATAATCTGGTTTAAAATATTTTGATATACAAAGTGTACTAAACACTCTATTCAAAATATTGAAATTGTCGACCTGCCCCAAACCAAGTCCAAGAGACTGAAATCCCCATTATGATTTCAACCAGAGTGTTTAAAGAATAAGCAATGCCTCTTACTTGTAATTTTCTTTTACTGACCTTTGGCATCCTATATATTTACCTAAAAATAATATGAAAGACTCTCTGAAATTAAGCATTGCATGAATACAATCCATAACATTTTATCAATTTTTGATGTGTTTCTAAAACTCGAACGTTTTCCTTAACTAAACATAAAACCCTTCCTTCAACATCAGTGATACTGCATATACAGGAGTAATAGATTTTAGAACCTTCAAAGTCACATGTTCAGTAATAGCTCGGTGGCTGCCCATTTTGTGATTATGTAAGGACTGCTTAAGAAGAAATCCAGTTATTAAGACTGTGTATGTTTGTCAATAAAATTGTTAGTTTACTTGTTTTATTTCTTGTTGATAATTTTAAGACTAGGGAAAAAGGCAGTAGTGTTATTTTTTGTGCCTCAAAGTATCAGTACCATGTATTCTTTGTCTACCTTGCAAGAATACCTGCCATCCTTTCCATACTTATAAACAATGTAGGATGACTGAGATATACCTAGCCCATGAGAGGATCTTTATAACATTCCCTCACACCCAATGTTTAGTGACTAATTAGTCAAAAGTTTATTTTTTCTCATTTTCATGATCTCTGGCAATATGTAATTTTTATTACTTTTTCCATTTTTTAACAAATGTATAGTACAATAACAACAGAAAAATGTATAGAGCAAGGTACATAGACAATTATCTTATGTACAGTAGATCATAGTGATATTTGCAGAACATAAGTCATCCTCATAAATTATACAGTTAACATAAGTAGTTGAACACTTTTGACTGTATACATACATTGGTAAAATAAACAATCCACTCATAGAATTTTTTAAGTCTTAGTAAAGTCTGTCTTAGAATAGAAAAACATATTTAAATAATCAGGTCTTCTTAACCTTAGTAGTACCTTGATGAAAGAAAAACTATGTACAGTTTATACAACTGATGTCAACTTTAGATCAGGTCAAAAAGTTGCTATATAGTGTATGTGGTTCTTCACAAATGATATTTATTACAGCATGAATGGTTGTTTAAATTTCTTGTCTTTTACTATCCTCTTGAACGTCTCTCTTGTTTCTTCAATCTCTGCTCCTGGAAACACATACGTTCTCATGAAATTATTTTTGCATCTAAATCTTATTTATAGAGAGTTTCAAATAATTAAAGTCTGCTTGCTGTTATTTTAACTGCTGCATTTAGTTTGTGTTTTTTACTCCAGGCATTTTTGTCTCTGCAAGTTCTATAGCATAATCTTTGAATCCCTTACATTTGGTGTGGAATGATTTATGTTACTGATTTTGTCTAACTTACGTTGGAAAGATGTTCAGTATGATTAGGTTCATAGGCTAGTAGGCTAGTACTAGGCTAACTGCTCTTGCGAGCCATTTTAAGCCTAGCCAGTTATCCCCTGTGAGATTCAAACCCTGTACCTTGTGTTTGTAAGGCAAACACCTTAACCATTAGGCCACCCTCCCAACCCAATCACTGGTCTGTAACTCATAATATGTCATATTCCCTCACCATTATTTTATATAAACAGATACATTGTTTCAAGATGTAAGGCTAGACTCTTCCTCTGTAATTCATGCGTGTTTCCTTAATTTATTAGAACTAAAGCAGCTCTTACTGAATGTATCTTCAAATTACAATGCACCAATACACAGATACAAGAAAGCCCACCTGCTTAGGGACTGTTAGAATCATAAAGGGAAAGGACAACTGTTAGAGATTGTGAATATAATGCTGAAATTAATTCTGTTGTAAATATGCTGAAAGATAAAGCATAGAATAAAAAGTTGCTTGAATATATGCATAGAGTTAGCAATGTAAAATGTGCATTCATACTATATGTATAATAGACAGGCTTCTCTTCACAGCATCAGAAAAGCCTAACAAAGCAATATTGGAAAGCAAGTATCATATGCTTTTCTCATGTTTGCAGGACAAATATCTAAACTCAGCAATACGTGATGTGTTTTCAATAGGAACAACTTGTACAGATGTTTCCTTTCAATTTTCTGTTAATGGCATCCTCACATCAGCAAAAGTGCTTATAAGTAAATCACAAAAGGACAATAGAAAAGTCTAAAAACAGACATTATGTGACCTCCCACAGAAGGCCAAAAAAAGATACCAACAGGAAATAAAATCTATGTGCGTGACTAGCACTCTATATAACAACTGTAAGTAATTCAGTTATGTGAGAAAGGGACAGAGAGAGGTATTTTGTAGAAGTCATCATTCATATCTGTAATGAAGGAAAACTTTGTAAATATATGCTACAAACTAACAGAAAGAGTATGTCTCATTTGTTATAAAATAAGTTATCTGTAACTGTGCTTATAGCTGCAAAATATATTTTAATCAGTGTGCAATTTGAAAGGCTTGGTGCTTTAAACAGACTACAGGTGGAATCATGCAAAGCTCTGTGACTTTGATTTCAGCAGTAAACATCACGATTTTGTGTCTTAAGAAGACTTTGGATCCAGCACAACATAGAAGGAGAGCACAAATTAAAATACATTTTTCAATGGTGACCCTAATGAACGTTCTTAGCCTGTATCCAAAAACAGGGGGAGTGAGTGGGTAATACCTTGTATAAGGTCACTCCTGCAAAAGCACAGTAACTAAGGTTTATGTGAAGTACTTCAGATTTCCACAGTTTTCTACAGTTTCTAGCAGTACAGTTCATTAGACGTCTAAATCTGGAGTGAGACTGCAGTGCAGGAAGGTGAGCAGTGCCATAAATTCTCCAAAAAAGGTACAATACAAAGTTGTAAGACTGAAACTGCCAGTTTTGCTGTACCAACTTCACAAGTGACTACAGAAACTTTTCAACCATCTACATTAAAGCAGCTTGGCCATCTGCCTCTCTGTTGACTGGTAAGAAAAATTTTCTGTGTTACATACAGTATGAATGCCATAGAGGTAATAATAATAATAATAATAATAACAGAATGAAATGTATATACAGCATATTAGCAAATGTAAAGCCTTATTAGGGCAATTTAACAGCAAGGCATTATGCAAATGGATTGCAAGTTGATAGTAAGGCATTATGCAAATGGATTGCAATATTTGACTGGCATCTGAAACAATATAATGTGTGGTATAAAAAAAGTTTATTGTGTGTACAGTGTCATAAAAATACAGTGCATGCCACTATTCAAAGGTTAGACTGTACAGACAAATTTTTTAATGATAAAGAACCAAGAAAATTAATATGCTGACATTATATTCAGATGTTAGACAGTTATGTTCTGTCACCAGATGTAAAAGGTTTATTTCAGAGTTGCAACAACAGTCAAATCAGTTAATGATAAAACCTCTAGTACATTTTGTTACAAAAGAATGTAATAAACTTTTAAAAGACAGACACAGTGAGTTCAGGAAACTTAGAAAAGTTAAACATACAAGTGCTTAGGAGTTTCAGATTCAGCAGAACAGGTTACTGAAAAATATCAGAAAGACCATGCAGCATTACAAGAAACTCTTCAACAACAGTTGCAGGATAAAGGAAATAAATTAGCTGAACTAACAGAGACTGGGGACTTCTTGCATACACAGATAATCTGTGAAAAAGAAATATATTTTATAATATGTTTTTGTTTTGAAAATGGTTAAGCATACATGGTAGGATGGTAGAATCTGGACAAATCATTCTTAAATATTTTACTTTCATTCAGTTAAAGCAAGACATTTTTCAGTAGTGCAGTAAAGTAGACCATATAACTGCTATTCTAATAGCATAGTCAAAAGGTACACAACCGTTTTAGTGTATAAAAAGTAAATAAAAATAGTTACAGAAAACTGTTCTAGTGCATAAAATCAAATGAAAATAGTTAATGAGTAAAGATAGAAGACAGACATGCATGTATGTTCTTTTCATCTAAAATACATCTGTTACAATGCACTAGAATAACAGGCAGACAGCAGCAAATATAAATAATGTAAATATAAACATATGTTAGTTAAGTTAATATCTATTTTGTTTTTTAACAAAAAGAAATAAAATCACAGATGGTATTAGTCAAACAGTTTTTATAAATTTAATAGCAGGACAGTTAAATAAATAAATAACAAATACTGAAATCCATGTAAGCTAATTGTAAAATAATGTCTATTTATGTAGTATAAATGCATAGTTATGCAAATCACAATCAAAGTAAAAATGCCAAAATAATTAATTATAGTTTATAGAGTATAAAATGTGAGCTCAGACCTTCCTAGACTGGATGAATAGTTACAGGAAATTTTGAGCAGATAAGAAACAAGACTGATTGCCAAACAAGTGGCTTGAGTTTTTCTAAAAACTCACTATTATTAAAACATAATTGTTAAAATGTTCACATGCAACACTATTTGGTAATTGTAATAAACCATCACAACTGTGCATATATGTTACTAATAATCTGTTTGCAAGTAAAGGTTAAAAGAAAAAAAAAACCTCAGTTACATCAAGTACAGCCAGAAAATGGGCTATAATATACACACAGTTCAAATAAATTATGCAGAAGGGTACAAATAACTACTAGTGGTAATAAACAGCAAAAGCTTTATAAAAATTATCAAATCAGATAAAAGTCTATAGTTTATTAGTAACCTAATAACGTAAATGTATAACCAAAGTATTGGGTTGACATACATTCTATTCTCACAGCATAAAGCAGATACACAATAGTGCAATACTACAGGGGGAAGGGCACTATCTCAGTTTTACACTGACTGTATAAGCAGTACTGCACAAGGGTCAGAAATAGAGCTACAGGAAGAAATAATATGTCATTCCTTCTTGACAATACTCTTTTGGGGGGAAGGAAAAAAACAAGGTATTAGTGCTTAAGAAACAATGATAAACAGATTAAATCTGAAAGTCCAAGATATTTTATGCTAGTTATTATTGTATTGTTTAGTATTAAATTGTATTTGCAACATGTTAAACTGCAAAGCTATGCAGGAGATGGGTTTAAATTTGTTTTATTAAACAGTGGCGGCTGGTGACTTCAAATCACAGGGGGGCTGCAGGAGACAGCTGAATGGGTGGGGTCAAGGGGAGGGGGTGTGGTCAACCAGAAAGGGGAGGAGCTATGCACAAAACCACAAAAAAATAACTTTAATTAAATACGCTGTCCTGGGTGGCAAACCATCATTATGAAAGTCCAATCAAGACAAAAATAAGTGTAGAAGAATAAAAATATTTCAATGCATTGGCTGCATGACAGCTTACTTAATATCTAGATGGAAACAAAAGGTTGTGAGGCATGAAAAAATAAATTACTTCTTAAATACATTACTGGAATGCCAGTCAAAATCAAGTATAAGAAAAACCAGAAGCACTTAACTCAAACCACTTCTCCTTGCACTGCAGTCCTAATTATAATATATTCAGCTTTATTAAAGTACCAAGTAACATGCTGAAAGTAGAAATCTATGTGATGCCCCCACTTGTAAAAATGTTTCTTATCCAAAAAAGACCTGCTGCCTGACAACTTGTTTCATGGGGAAAACATGATAAAAGTAAAAAATGAAAAGCAAACGAACTAGATAAAAACTTGAGCAGGCTGAAAGAGGCACACACAGTTGGTATATTGTTGTAAAGCGCTTTTCGTTTATGACAAATCACAAACTTCATCAGACAAGTCAGACATTAAAACAACTCATTTAAATACACCTTACTAACCAATCACAGATCGTACACAATTAATATAAAAATCACTTAAATAGGTACTACACATTAAATACATAAATGCCACCTTACTTTTACCAGTTTTATATAAATAACCATGTATTAAAATACTCAGTAAGCAATGCAATTAAAAACCTAATATATATTAAAGTTTTAAAAAGTTTTTTAACGTCTTAAATTTTTCAATTTTAATATACTACTCAGAATACAACCCTCATTTAAGCCTGGCAAACAATAAGCATTTAATCTAATTTGCCAGGAAAGTTCCATTTCATCAAGTTTAAGAACCTCAGGACCACCTCTAACATCACTGTGGACTTGATCTATTACAATAAATTTAAACTTGTGATCAGGAAAAGAACCAACATGCTTTGCCAAAGCATTTTCAGTTTTATTTTT
>NC_056726.1:1544647236-1544697647 GCF_019279795.1 Protopterus annectens
ATCATACCCTCACCAGGTATGCTACCACAATATGTAGGAAGGGTGTTCTATGTCTACATTCTGCTCAATCTCCAATGTCATTCATAGGGTATCCAATGGCTGTCAGCATGTGCTTACATGCTAGGGAAGCCACAATGATTTGCGAAGGGCAGCTTGCACGTGTCACCCATGGGCCATTGTATATTGGCAAAGCCTCTTGATACACACATAGTGCTTTTTGCTGCAGGGCACAGATTACATAGCCACCTCCGCGGGTATCACACGGGATAGGACACTAACAGTAATGCTACACAACACCAGCAGTGTACACCGCAAGATGCATGCACTATACACTGTCCTCAGCACGGTAAACTGCAATATCTGTGCAGTAACAGATTCCTGATTCACGGCTCACAGGTGCAACCCATCACTGCCATGTTATACCTCATACCATGCCTGTCGTCCCATACACATGTACCATACATGAACAGGGGGGAGGTATCTCAAGGCACCACAGATACACACACCTCCAGGTTGTTGGCACAGCACAAAGCATCAGGGCCTATCCATGTGCAGCTAACAGTGTGTTGGACTGCCTTCTGGTTCATAGCATGGCACACACAACTCTCCCATACACAGGAAACCCACCTATCCTCCCTAACAACACTGGGAATATGACGGTCTCTAGATATGTCTTTATATGGCTGGACTGCATCCAGCTGAACATTGTGTGTGAGCATTACTGTAGCTACAACACACTAGCTGAAAGGTTCCCAGCATGTAGTCACTGAATTGCAGTGGAACAACATGTTACCACTCCCACAACAGGTGGGAACATGCAGCACCTGTTCATCGACTACATGTAGACTATATGGCCCAGACCAGATGTGTATCCCACGCTGTTAGGATGATACCATATACAACTCACACTGTATATACACATACCGCATGCAGACCCTGCACAGTAAGACACAGTCATAATGTTATGCAGTGCAAATACCATTTATTCACTTGAGGCATGTGTCAGACATGGTAACTATTGAAGGTCACAGGTATATATGTGTATGTGTCACACACATACATCATGTGTGCATTGCCATTGCTGGTTTAAGCAATGTCATGCATTGTTATGAACAACAACCCACACATGGGCATTTTGTGTGACACAAACACATGTGGCAGTTGTGGGTTTCCAAAACATACCTATCTGTGCTCTGACAGTAGTAATAGATCCAGTAGCGGAGCGCACTATTGGCATTACTGGGCGATTAGCCCTGTTTGGCTGTACTGATAGTGTGGTGACATCACCTGTGTTTACTGGGGGAATATGCAGCATCTGGTGTATTGTAGTAGTTGCCAAAAGGAACTGTTATCTCACACTTACACACACCCTACTACCCCCCAACACACACTTGCCATTTGCAGGATTCATATCTCTACTTAACTATGTTATGACACGTGAGAGAGATGCATTAGCGATGCGTACTATTCGAATTACTGGGAGGTTCCTCTTCTCCGGCTGTACTTATAGGGTGCTGACATCATCAGCATTTGGAAAGGGTAATGTGTATCATGTAGTGTGTTCTCCTGATTGCCAAAAAGCACATATCTTTCATACAGAATTGCACACACACACAAACTCCCCTCATCCAAACACACACACTTGCTATTTGCAGGATTCAAACCCCTACCTAACTATGTTATGACACTTGAGAGAGACGCATTAGCAGAGCACGCTATTTGAATTACAGGGAGGTTTTTCTTCTCCAGCTGTACTTATAGGGTGCTGACATCATCAGTGTTTGGAAAGGGTAATGTTCATCATGTAGTGTGTTCTCCCAATTGCCAAAATGCACATATTTGTCATACAGACTTGCAAACACACAAACTCCCCTCCTCCACACACTTGCAGGATTCAAACCCCTACCTAGCTATGTTATGACACTTGAAAGAAACGCATTAGCAGAGCGTGCTATTCGAATTACTGGGAGGCTTCTTTTCTCCGGCTGTACTTATAGGGTGCTGACATCATCAGTGTTTAGAAAGGGTAATGTTCATCACGTAGTGTGTTCTCCCAATTGCCAAAACTCACATATCTGTCATATAGACTTGCAAACACACAAACTCCCCTCATCCACACTTGCCATTTGCAGGATTAAAATCTTTACCTAGTTATGTTATGACACTTGAGAGAGACGCATTAGCAGAGTGCGCTATTCGCATTACTGTGAGTTTTTTTTCTCCGGCTGTACTTATAGGGTGCTGACATCATCAGTGTTTAGAAAGGGGATATGTGCATCCTGTAGTGTGTTCTCCTAGTTGCCAAAAGGGACATTACTTTCATACAGACTTGCACACACACTAACCCCCCTCCACACACACAGGGCATTTACAGGATTCAAACCCCTACCTAACTATGTTATGACACTCGAGACGGACGCATTAGCAGAGTGCGCTATTCACATTACTGGGAGGTTTCCCTTCTCCTGCTGTACTTATAGGGTGCTGACATCATCAGTGTTTAGAAAGGGGAATGTGCATCCTGTAGTGTGTTCTCCTAGTTGCCAAAAGGGACATTTCTTTTATACAGACTTGCACACACACTAATCCCCCTCCACACACACTGGGCATTTGCAAGATTCAAACCCCTACCTAACTATGTTATAACACTCGAGACGGACGCATTAGCAGAGCGCACTATTCACATTACTGGGAAGTTTCCCTTCTCCTGCTGTACTTATAGGGTGCTGACATCATCAGTGTTTAGAAAGGGGAATGTGCATCCTGTAGTGTGTTTTCCCAGTTGCCAAAAGGGACATTTCCCTCACATAGACTTGCACACACAACAACCCCGCTCACCCACACACACACACTGAGCATTTGCATGGTTCAAACTCCTACCTAACTATATTATGACACTTGAGGGAGACGCATTAGCAGAGCACGCTATCCAAATTACTGGGAATCTGTTCTGCACCTGCAGTATTTATAGGGTGCTGACATCTTCATTTCTACAGAGGTATGTACATCTAGTACTACTTGTCAGGTGGGGGATAACAAATATATGCATTTGCATCCACCTACTTCAGGGTCAGATATGCACATCGCACTGGCAGGTTATGTTCTATACCATGCTTCGTGACCACTGGACCTGTAACACACAACACAACCAGTTCAGGACACCCCTCCCACATCCAGGACACACACTTTGCTTCCCTGGAAACAGTGCCAGGATATGCAGGTGTTCACATACACCATTCCAGTTGTTAACGTCAGGTACAGGCATATTGTGTGTGGGAACTACTCAGGCCTCTACAACATTACCCTACAGCCACTACAATTTGTGAGTCCATGTGCTATGGCAGAACCACTCACCACAGCCACATGGGGGAATACATATTGCACCTGACCATCTGCAACATGGGTACTTACTGTTCCACACCAGAGGTAGACCACCATTGTTGATATCTGACCATACCCACCTTTCCCTGGACATCCATATCCCATCCCCACCCCCAGGCAAGGTTGTCACTGCAAACAAACTGTATTTATCACAAACAGACTTTACACTTGCGAAGACTGGGGTGAAAGACTTCAAAGGACCCATGCTGGGGGAGTATACTGGCCACTCTGCATAATCCTTGACAATTGCATTCTATGAGCATGTGGAAGGTTTGCATTGATCATGCTATCCCAAATATAACCATGACTGCTCCACAACAGGACACCTGTCAGGTGTACACCAGCCATATATGAGCTGTCCAACAGACAGAGTGAGCTAATACATTGCAGAGCTGTAGCCTACAGAGGGAGGACATCTGTGAACAGTACTGGCATGACACTTCAATCCCACATATTCATCACGACACAGTGTTGACAGTGAAATTGTCCAGACAATGCAGATAAGGCTCCCCTCAGTCTGTTATTGATGCCCACTTACTGTTAGAGGTCCTCAACAACCCTCTTCTAGCACACACCAACAACATGGATGTGGCTTAGCACATTCAAACCCTGGGACCTCCACTGTGTCCCTGCTTGACAGAGGCACAGCACACTAGTCTCACACGATGCCTTATGTGACCTACTTTACAGTGGCACAGTAGCCTACTGTACTGGGGAGGCAGACGCCAAGCACACTCTGGCTAAGCTGTCATTCCCTAGGGCAAACAGCCTAGTGTTGACCTCTACACCCATATATTTAATTGTCAAATGCACATTATTTGTTGCTGATAGACTGTTTGCAGGTCTTCATTGCCATAGCATTCCCTGTTTGTATGAACAACATGTGTATCTGTGGAAGATGTTTGCATATGGGAGGGATCCACTATATCACGTATGTCTCTGTAGTCATTTAACTGTGTGCACTGGGCAGATTGCTGTAATGTGGTTGGTTCCTGGAATAACACGTACACATACCAGATAGGTGTGGCCAACTGCTAAACTGTGATTTGGCCTAAGTGTGTGAGCATGCCCAGTTCAGCCTTCCCATGGCATGTTGTCTGACATATGTCTCATTTATCAAAGTGTGCGAGCATGCCCAGTGTGTGCTTTCCATATGTTGAACTCTGCAGCCCACCACATTTGTGGATGTGTGTGAACTTCAACAATATCTCCCGTTTATGGTTGTGTGTTGTGTGTCATGTTGTGTAGCTACTGTCCAACTGCTTTGTGTGTGAACACAACAGGGATTATACTGTTCCTGCAGGGTTTGCATGGGATACTTTGCATACAGTTGTCAACATCCTTTCATACTGACCTGACACTGTAGTACCGTATAGTGTACTGGTTCAGTACTTTCACTGTGGTGGACAGTACACTGGGCTTTAGTCCTATCACTGCTTTACATTTCCATAGTGAGCACAACAGCCTGGTTTGGGGCCAGTTGTGCACATCTGACCATGTTGCATTATGTTCAGATATGAACTACTTATACCAGGCTTGTCCAACATTGGTAGTGTATTCCACAACATAGGTGTACATTGGCAAACAGTAGCGATGTGCCCTAGGCCATTTCTAATGCTAGTCGGAGAGTGTGTTTGTCCTTCAACACACATTGTAAGTGGAGTTTGCCATAACATATGTCATGGTTAGTATACTGTGCCTCCGTCTACCTGTGACATAACAGTGATACCCAGGGTAAATCTACCATCTCCCGTCCACTCATCACGATTCCTCTTGCGGTGAATCGAGGAGTGACTCTATGGATAACCTGTACTGGGAGTTTACTCATGAGTGGGGGTGGCTTCTGTGTTATGGATCATGCAGTACAGCTTGTCCTATGTATGTCAGTGCTGGGGTTCAGGTCTCTCATGTGTATAGCTCACTGCCATTCAGATTGTACAAGGTGCAGCATGTTCATTGATTCCAGTTTGGACATGGCTTTATGCATCAGGCACAGCTTACCTCTGGGTGGGCAGTATGGCAGTGTGTGGAGCTGCAGTTTGTTTAATCAGGCAACACATGGCATCTGTTCAAGCTCTTTGCTACTCCTGGTGAGGTACTGTTGGGGACTTTACAGTTGATGGAGGTGTCTGCTGAGGTACATCCCACAGGGGCTATTGTAGTCAATTGTAACGCTGATGAAGGATGACTGCAGAGCCACAATGACCTCCCCTTATCTAGATCTGACAACCTTCATGATTAGGTGGGTATATGGTATGTTTCTGTGAACACTACAGCCACATGTTTGTCCAATGCAGGATATCTATCACCTCGTTTCCCCAGGTCTCTCAATACATGTTAGGTACGTAATGGGTTAACACCTATGTGGTAATTGGTGGGCACTTACTGTATATCCACGGGGGTCGACTATACACTTTTCTGCAATTAGCTTGCTGACATGGCTATGGCACCAGTTGTCTGTTTCTATGTGGCCCTTTTGTGGGATGCTTGTGTCAGCTGGAAGGTCAGATATGGTGGACAGTTTGTAGTCCTCTGCATACATGTTCAGACACAGTCATTCCATGTTGGCCTGTACCTATGGGAGATATATACCAAACGAGGGAGGTCCCAGGACCAAGCCTTGTGGGATGCCACTTATATCTGGTTTGTAGTCTGACATGGCTGCAGCATGTCTGACCATGTCAGTTCTGTCCTTGGTCTGGTTTGCAACCCCTCTACTGACATAGGGGTTTATATTTAAGCTGGCGAGCATATCTATAATGAACACGTAGGGTATTGTATGGAAGCATTTGCAAGGTCCAGCTACGCTGTATGGACCACATTGCCCTCATCAATGACCTTAATGACTGTTTCAAATGGGTCAAACATGTTTAGGGGCAGGATCTGCACTTAAGAAAGCCACACTGGGTAGGGTCCAATGTCAGTAGGTCCCCAATATATTTATGTCTGCGGTACATGCTGATCCTTTCCATAGCTGTGCAGACCAAGCTTGTCAGGATTCTGGGGTGGTAGTTTGCAGTATCCATTCAGGCAACACCTTTGTTGAGAAGGACCACTGTTGTACACTGCTCTTTGGGTACATATCCTGTGGTAAGGCTGACATTGAGCAGTAGTGTGATTTGGCATTCCATTCTTCTTGGAGTCCATGTTGGACTCAGCCCAGGACACCATCTCATACCATTGCTGCTGTGTGTTTTGCTTTGTAGATGCTGGCTGTTACCTCAGCATCTGCAATGTCAGGGGGCCAGCAGTCTGCTGGGATAGATATTTTGAATTCTGGGGGGGGGTTGCACTGCACCTGTCACGTTGTATGTTGGCAATATGTGTGTGTGTTTGGTATGTTGTTTGTAATATTGTGTGATTCAGAGCATATCTGTGAATTCCCAACATGGTTCCTACCATCAGTTGAGTAAGCCTTGGGATTATCCTTAGTGTCCTGTACAATTTGTATCTTCATAGGTTCATAGGTTCATACTAGGCTATCCACCCTAGGGCATTTGTAAGCCTAGCCAGAGTGTGTGTGTCTTTCGCCGCCCCTTGCTATGTGAATATTATGGCCATTTATGATTTACTTTACTGTGCCTCTGTCTGGACGTGAACAGTGAAGACCCCCAGTGTACATCTACGATCATCCATCCACTTGGCAATATTCCTGTTGAAGAGTGTCAGTGAGGGGCTCTGCCTAACATGGAGTGGGATTCTGTTCCAGGGTGTGGGGAGCCTCTGGGTTATGTATCTGTCCCTCCAGCACATCCTATTTCATTATGTGTTGAGGTTGACATCTATCACTCTCACAGCTCCAATGGCTTTGATTTTTCTGGGGTGGAGCATGTCTATTACTCCTGTGTTGGACATGGCCTTGTACAGCAGACATACAATGCCTCTGTGTATGTGACTGCATTCAGCTGGGGTGTCTACAGCCAGGCAGCATATGACATATATTTGAGACCCTTTATCCTCTTGGTGAGGTACCTTTGAGGTCTTTCTAACCGCTGCAGGTGTCAGGTAAGGTACATCTCAAATGAGGCATTGTACTAGATTATGGGTCTGATAAGAGAACAGTACAGGGGCACAATGACCTCTGTTGATGTAGATGTGAATCCTTTCATGATACGGTGTCCAATATAGACAGTCTTCCTAGCCACATTGGCAATGTGAGCGTCACATAACAGGTTACTGTCCACTTGTGTCCCTAGGTCCCGGATTACTCCTTCCATACATAATGGTTTACCACCTATGTGGTAATTTGTGAGTACCTTGTTTGGTATTTGGTGGGACATTCATACTGTCCAGTGTCTTCAGGACATCTGGGTGGGGTTCCTGTGTGAGAGAATGTGGTCTGTAGCATGCTACAGACTGTATAGCAGTTTTGCCTATGGTTAGGTGCACATGGGTGGTCTCCGATGCTTCATGCATTGTCAGTTACCTGGATGTATGGGTGTCTGTGCTGAATATGGATACTCCCCCTCCTTTTATGTTTTGGTCCAGGTTTTGGGGCCATAACGCATGATATGAGGTATAACCTGGTAGTGCTGGTGTGCTGGTGTGCTGTCAGTAGGCTTGCAGCAGGTTTCTGTCACTGCACAGACTTCGATGTTCTCCATACTGGGGAGGGCCTCAGGAGCATGCATATTGCAGTTTACACGTCTGGGATTGGTCAGCATTACCCTTATGTTTCTTACCACTTATGTTTTCTAGGGTGGTGGGTTAGTCTTTTCAGCCTTGCCTACGTAAGGCTCTATGGAGGTGGCAAAAGCTTTATCCAATATCCAGACGACCAGGGGTAACAGGTGCAAGCCATCCCTGGAACAGCAGCACGGCTTGTCAAGCATGACATCCCAAGCAGACAGACATTAGATCCTCTTGGAATGACAGCAGTAATTGTGCCACCTGTTAAAGCTGCCTATGTCTCCTTATGACAGCTATGGCAGCCCCTAGCATTTCTGCTCTGAGTTCAGCTTTTTCAGTTTTTAATTCTAATAGCTTACTCCTGTCTTGCAGTGTCTCTTGAGAGATACATCCTGCACTGCTGTTTGCAGAGTTTTAAGTGCTTGGCTGAGCTACTATTCTGCCTGTGTAATTGCCTGCTTCTAATTGTTTTCATCTGCTAGCTCCAGCAGTATTCCCTGCTAGCTTCCTACTAATTCTGTTGCTTCCTTTTTCCTTTCTGTTTCCTCAGGGGGGAGCAACGTGCATACCAGCAGAAACATGCTCACAGTGGCTTACACACGCACACATGGTTCAGAATCTGCTTATTCAGGTTAAAACACGTGCACACCAGGGCAAACAGTCTTACAAGTCTGCCAACAGGCTCCCACATACTCAGTCTGCCCTACACGTGTGCACACTGTCCTACCCGCACCTCATGGCGCTCACACGTGCGCATGCACGCCCAACAAGAAACTTTGGTGTAAGTAACAGTGTACACCTTCCATTTCTTGACTTTCCCATGCTTATAATGTGGCACTACTCTTTCCATGATCTGTGTCTGATATCTGTCATGTAACACTGACCTCCAATGAACTGCATTTCTTTCTACCATTCCCCCCTGTGATGTCACCTATCTCCTACTCTATTCCTCCCCCTTATGTATCTCTTACACTACTCAGAATGTGCTCATTTGCTATGTGACAGTGGAATTCAGTATCCTAACACTCATTTACATCAGATTGCCTACTAATGCTTAGTTACATGTCTTAGACTCAGCTTCCCCCCTTAGCAACCACTAAACGGTGGCCATGTTGTTTTTGGTCTGTTGGTCCCTGCATTGTAAATCCATGTATTGCATAAAACCCACATTTGTCGGTTTATAACCTTCATTTTTATGTTTTATACAGCGCAGCCCATATTTTTCATATTTGCATCGGGGTACCTTGCCAATGGCCACATATTTGGCCATTGGCATGCTGCCTGACACATATGCACCCTTTATTTGGGGCTGACATGGATCCATTGTGATTTTTGCAGAAACGTACTCAGTTGTCAACTGAGTACATTTCTGCAGCTAAAACGGCTCTTACACAGGCTGCTTTCTGCTTCGTGGATCGCTACTCTACCTCATTTGCATGCCTTTCGGCTGCAAGTGAGGGATTTAGCATATCCACGCCCAGTCCGTGTAAGAGACGTTTTAGCTGGTCTCTTACACGGAGTTTCGGGCTGTTCCTGGATCACGAGGCTTGCATGGAGTCTTACACGTCTCTTACACTCCGTGCAAGCCTTCGTGAATCCTGCTCATAATGTCAGCAAAAACTATATTTTGTAGCAGCAGTGAGTCCACACACATGAAATCTAATCTGCATCCAGCCTAAAAGAGCTTACACTTTTTTGAACTGAGTTATTCAGAAATTACAACTTTCACATTTTGTTCATCGATTATGAGTAGCTGAAGATCCTAGTGTGAGTGTCCTTCAGAACTATAATTAGATCATCTGGCATCTTACAGGTTTGTAATTGCCTAGGTCTGTGGAAGGTCTTCCTTTATGTATGGGAATGACTGTAGCTGCGCTCCACTCAACTGTTACAAAACCTGTATGGAGGCTGAGATTTAACAGTGTGTTTGGGAGGGTGGCTAAACCATGCTTCATGCTATATACGATGTATCCAGGCATATTGTCATGACTCATCAGTGCAGTACTTTTACCTTTTTTTAAGACTTGGACTTGTGTGATAGCTAGCTGGAGGTGAATGAGTTTTGTTTATATCTTGAGTACAGCTGGCCTTAGGCATAGGCCTAGTAAAGGACACAATTTGTGTTTATTTATTTTAATTAATTTACTTTTCTTATTATGCAAATGCATAATAAGAAAAGTAAATTAAAATGAATAAATAAGCCATAGGGTGCTATAATCTAAGAGGGAGGGGAAAGCACCCTCCCACTTTTTTACCTGCAGGCTGGCCAGGAGGCTTCAACAATTACCAAAAAAAAAAAAAACTTCTCTCCATGGTTGTGGAGTCTTCTCCTTTAAGCAGGACCATGTGTGCGTACATCTACATCATGTATGCTGAGCATAGTAATATAACACGAAATTAATAAAAACACTCCAGTAAAAGAAGATATAGAACATAGGTAAAAAGACAATGTCAGTTATACATTGGCAAGAGAAGAAAATATATCAAGTAAGATTCTACTGTTAAAAGTACTCTTTCAGATGGCCAAGCCAACAGGGGATCAGAGATCCAGCATGTGATCAGAGGGCAGTTTGGGGAGTTAATAGCAGTGTGGGTAGGGTTATGTGATACAAGGGCATAACCAGGTACTGAGAACATGTGATTTGAGGGAGTTTTTGAATATGGATGTGAAGGGGGCAGTGGACATGGATAGGGGAAGAGAGTTCCACTTTCTGGTAACAGTGTGGGAGTAGAGCGCTTTCCCTGCATTATTGTTAGCCTTGGTGATGGAGAGGAGAGATTTTTCACTAGATCTTAGGTGCCGGTATGCAGTGTAGACAGGAAGTAGGTTGGATAATGAGGGTTTTTTGTCAGGATATTTAAGAATATTGTAGGCTGTGCCCAGCTGGTGATAGCTGGGTAGCTGTGGTAGCTCAAGCCATTTTAGTTCTATTAGTGCAGTACAGGGATGGGTTCTATAGGTTGAGTTAGTAGAAACTTTGCTATTTTATTGTTGCATGATTCTAGCTTGTCTAGGTCACATTGTCTGGTTTGGGTAAAGGTTGTTGCTGCGTATAATAGAGTTGAGAGGAGGTGGGTTTGTGCAAGAGTGACTCTTGCTTTTTGTGAGAAAAGGGAATTATGCCTGAATATGGAGCCTAGCAATTTGTGCACTAGTTTTATGGTATGTGAGATGTGAACATCAAAGTGGAGATTATTGTCTATTTCAATGCCCAGAAGTTTTGTGTGGTTAGACGGGGAGATGGTGGTGCTATCCTTTGATGTTATGGTACAGGAGAGGGTTTTTTGCTCTATTAAGAGTAAATAGTAACAGTTTTGTCTTTTTGGGATTTAGAATTAGTTGGATACCTTATATACATTTTTCTAATGAGTTAAAGGTATCTTGAGTGAGTGTATGTAGGGTAGAGGGGGATGAGGTGGAGCAGATCAGGGTTGAATCATCCGCATATTGTACGAGTGTGTCATGTTGTATAGAGCTACTGAGGTTATTTGTGAAAATAGAGAACAATAGTGGGCCCAGTATAGAGTCTTGTGGGACTCCTATGGTGGTTGGAAGTTGTGGAGACAGAGTTCCTTTCCACTGGACTGATTGTTGCCTGTCAGAAAGGTAGCTTCTGAACCAGGCTATAGTAGAGAAGGTGAAGGATAGTGATGTTAGTGAGTCTAGTAGAATGGAGTGGGAGACCATATCAAATGCTTTTGAGAGGTCTAGGAAAATGGCCAATACATATTTGTTATCATTTCTGTGAAGGTTTATATGATTAGTGAAGGATAGATGGGCTATGGTAGTGCTGTGATGTGGACGGAAACCATGTTGTGTGGTAGATAGTAGATTGTGTGTGTTGAGAAATGTCATCACTTGCAAGTGGATGCATTTCTCAAGAATTTTGGATAGTTGGCAAAGGATGGCAATAGGTCGGTAGTTGGAGAATTCGTAGGAGTTACCTCCTTTATGGAGAGAAATGATGTGAGATACTTTCCAGTGTCTGGGTATGTAGGATTCTAGTATGGAGCAGTTGATGAGGATGGAGACAGGATATGATAGGGAGTCACTAGCCATTTTTAGGTATGCAGCAGGTATGTTATCAGCTGCTAGTGTGATTGGTTTTAGTTTTAGGAGGAGTTTTTTGATAGTTGAGGTGGGTACAGTGATAGGCTAAAAGAGCGGGTTATGTGGGATAGGTTGGGTTGTGATTGAAGTAGATTGTTTTTGGTTATTTGACTGGACAGGGCTAAGATGGACTTGGTAAAATGGTTATTAAATTGAGAAGCTATGTCTAGGGTATTGTTAGTAGAGCTGGGTGCTGGAGTAGTGGTTTTGCCTGGTTTTAGTATGGAGTTAATGGCATGCCAGAATTTTTGTGGATTATTTGAATATTTGCTTTGGGCAGTAAGAAAATAGTTTTGCTTGTTTATTTTGGATTCAGCCTTGGCCTTGTTTCTAAGCTGCTGATAGTGTTGCCTGGAGCTAGGGGTTTTGTCAGTTTTCCATATTTTCCAGGCTTTATCTCTGGCTTTTAGTAGGGCTCTAGTGTCCCTTACTTAGCCAGGGTGCGTAGTTGGTTTTAACTCTGATCTTTCGTCTGGGAGCTAGACTGTTAAGGATGTTAGAGAAGGTAGTATTGAAGTAGTCTACTGCCTGATCTATCCCAAGTGTCCATAGTGGTTCCCAGTTGCAGTGGCTTAGGACAGTATTTAGTTATTGTGAGGTAAGGTTATGGTCACCCCCTACGAGTTTGTAGACTACTGGTTTGGGGTGATTGGAGTGTTTGTGGAGAA
The DNA here is from genome assembly GCF_019279795.1 of Protopterus annectens. Classification (NCBI taxonomy): domain Eukaryota; kingdom Metazoa; phylum Chordata; order Ceratodontiformes; family Protopteridae; genus Protopterus; species Protopterus annectens. The sequence continues at coordinate 1,544,660,026 of NC_056726.1, forward strand.
GGAAGGTGGGGAGATGATCAGTTAGGTCATATGGGAGACAGCCTACTGTATAGTTTTGTTTGGGATAGTTGGCTAGTGTCCAGTCCAGTATGGATTCTTTCTTTGTTTTCTTATTTATTCTTGTTGGTTCTTCAATTAGTTGAGAGAACCCATACAGATTGATATGTGTAGAGGGGCTGCTGGAGTTACAGGCTGCCCAGACGGTGTTAAGGTCTCCTAGAATGGTTATTTTCTGAGGTAGATTGTCCCTTGTCCAGTGTAGGATGTCTTCTATTATGAGTGAGCTGTTGCCTGGTGGTATGTAGCAGCATATTATACTGATCTTCTTGGTGTTTCTTATGGATAGGACTTCAGCATTTTGAAAAGTGGGTGGTGTGGTGTGCAGGAGCTGGAGGTTAGGGGTGTTTTTAAAGAGAATGGCTACTCCTCCTCCTTTCATGTTTGTTCAGATCTAAGTGTATTATACGCAGGGGGGAGAATGTCTTCATCTTGGATATTGGTTTTAAGCCAGTTCTCTAGGTGAGTACATCAGGGTTGTAGTGGGCTATGAATGAATGTAGGTCTGTTAGTTTGTTGGTGATACTTCTTATGTTGAGATTTAGGATCAGCAGGTCAGATATTTGTCTGGCTGAGACGGGACCTGGATTAGGGTGAATGTCACCTGAGGTTAGCAGAGTTTGTAGGAGTGTCAGTATGTGCTTTTTAATATTAATTGTTTGTGAGCTTGATCTATGTGTGTTTTTCTTAGTGTGATGAGATGGTGTCACTTTGGTTAGTAAGTAATATGTAGTTGTGAGATTTATGATTGTGGGGCAGATGTAGAAGTGTGAGTAGGTTTGAGAGGGTGGGTGGACTTGTGTGGGTGGTGTGATAGGAGTAATTGTGCAGTGGTTGGTCTGTTTGTACAGAAGTTATGAAGGTTAGTGATAGCAGAGCTAGTGAAAGGGATGAGTGTGGGTAACATGATTCTACTTTGAGTGAGAAGGATTCCTGGTTGGTTGTGTGTAAGGGTGGAGGTGTGTTGTTGGGAGTGGGATCAGTGTGGGATGTAATTGGAGTGCAGGTTGGGAGGGAGGTAGGATCAGTGGGATGAGCTAGTGGTTAGGGAATTAATGATTGGATAACTGATCAGGTGATTAGGGGTAGAATAAATGTAAAAGTAGTGGGGGTGAGTGGAAATTAGGGGCAGAGAGTGGAGCGGAGTGAGCCAAGCGTAGTGAGGTGAACGGAGCGGGGCGAGCTAGACCGCAAGGTTTTTGGAAAAAAAAATCAGTCAAACCTCTCGGTATTTGTTAGCTGCAGTATATGGATTCTGAGAATAATTTACAGGGCTATGTATGGGAGTGGGAGGACAGACTGAAAATACAATGTTCAGGGTTCACTTTTTAGATTTAGTAAAAATATTATAGAATGGTAGGGTCAACTAGGTTAATTAAAAAAACAGAGAGGGAGCCAGATTACTATGGGGACAGACTAAAGGTGCCTTTAGACCCAGCTCAGCAGACTAAGTATATATAGGATTACAATACAGTTTAAGGTATTAACCTTAGCCAATTGTAGATTGGACTCCAGGTGAATTGTTTGTTGTACAGTTTTCAGGAAAGCTTCCTTCAGGTAGGAGAGTCTTTAGTTAGATTTTTAAGAGAGGCTGGTCCACTTGGAGAGTTATTTGCCACCATAACTCTCTAAATTCAATCATATCTTCCCAAGGGCCACCCCTGACATTAACTTTAACCTGTTCTAAAACCATAAATCCATATGTGGCATCTTTACATTCTACACTGTGTTTAAATAGGGCATTGGTTTCTTTCCTTACTGATATTTCATATATGTGTTCATATATTCTCTTTTTAAGCTTCCTCTCTGATTTACCCACATAAAAGGAACCACATATTTTACAAAGAGCTAGATGTATAATCCCTTTGGTGTCACAATTATAGAATTCTACACTACAAATCCATCTGTCCCTACTTTCTAAATAATACTTCTCAATGTTAAGAATGTAGGGGCATTGGTTACATCGGCCACACTTATAGGTACCCTGCCTACCTTTATTAATCACTACACCATGTTTATTCTCTAAAATACCCTTAATACTACTAGAATTTTTGTAAATAATTTTGTGTGAAATATGGGCTATATTTTCTATGTCAGAAATGGACACGAACCTTTGCCATTCTTTCAAAAATATCCTTTTGACATAATTATTTACTCCATTATATTCTAGTATTAGGGCTTGTTCAAATCTTCCTTTTTGTTTTTCACTAGTACCTTCATCCAGATGAATACAATTATTCAAAATAGGTTTAAACTTAGTTAACCTTCCTTTACCCACTTCATCTCTAAACATAGTAATAAAATTCAAAGGATACCCTCTCTCCAAAAACATGCTTTGCAGTAAATCACATTCCTTAATGAATTCACTTTCTGCACTTGTCATTCTGCTACCTCTCACAAATTGCCCCTTAACAATATTCTTTTTACAGTGTATGGGATGTGCACTTTCATAATGGAGAAAGGAATTACAAAATGTTGGTTTTCTGTATATTTTACTTTCAAAGTGTTGGCCTTCTTTATATATTTCTATATCTAGATATGCCATTTTATGTTCAGAAATATTGTAGGTAAATTTTAAAAAGTCAGTAGTATTATTAATATAAGTCATAAAATCTTTCAATCTCTCTTTACCTGCTGTCCAAAATATCACTATGTCATCGAGAAACCTACAATATAGTGTCCAACAATCTTTATACTTTGTATTAAAAATGTACTTCTCCTCCCATTTAATCAAAACTAAATTGGTGTAGGTGGGAGCACAAGCTGCTCCCATCGCTACCCCCTGTGTTTGTTTGTAAAATTCACCATTGAAATATATATAATTGGTTTTTAAAATCAGGTCCATCAACCATATACAAGCTAGTTTTTCATTTTGTGATAAACCCCTGTCTTCATATACAACTTCTTCCAACAATTCCATCCCTTCTTTGTAAGGTATCGATGAAAAGAGATCAATAATGTCCACTGTTACAAATAAAAGGTTGTTGTGATACAAATCATCTGAAATTTCTCTTAATAGGTCCCAAGAGTCCTTAGCACTATTTTGTTGTTGAGCCAAAGGCTTTTTAATTTTAGATCTACATATTTAGCCATACCATAAGTTTTAGACCCTTCAGCTGAAACAATAGGTTTAAGGAGGGGAATCCGTTTCACATTTATGAATCTTGGGTATACCAAAAATGGTGGGTGTTTTGGGTTTGTCAACTTTTAGATAAAGATAGGTGTTATAATCTATCAATTCTTCATGTAACACTTCTTTTAAACTGAAATCTATTTTACTGTAAGCAATATTAATCTCATTTAGAGAAACATTCGTATATCTAGATTCATCCCATAATATGGAATGCATCTTGCTTTCATATATTATGTTTTCCATAAACACTACCCCACTCCCTTTGTCTGGTTTCATGACCCTAAGATTCTTATCACCTTTCAGCTCATACGTAAGTTCCTTTTCTACATTACTTAAATTGCCCTTATCACCTTTCAGCTGGTACAAAAGTTCCTTTTCTACATTACTTAAATTGCCCTTATCACCTTTCAGCTGGTACAAAAGTTCATTTTCTACATTACTTAAATTGCCCTTATCACCTTTCAGCTGGTACAAAAGTTCCTTTTCTACATTACTTAAATTACACTTACCCCACATCGTGTTCTGTTCTTTTCTAATCTCCAGTTCTAATACTTTTTCTAGATTTTTCAATTGTGGGTGTAGGGGAGGGTTGAAGGTGCTTTTACGTTTGAATGTCTCCTTATCCCCCTCCTGATTTTTAGATAACAAAATGTTTAAATTCACCTTTCTTAGAAACATTTTGATGTCTAATAAACTCCTAGAAATATCACCCTTTTTGTATGGTATGAACGTAAAGCCTTTAGATAATAATGTAAAATGTTCCTCCTTTATTACTGTATTGCTAAAGTTATAAATAGAAAAATTATTATAAGTATTCTTAGTGCCATCTATCAAAATTCCACCTAATCTTTCACTGTCAGGGGGGCGAGTAGGGTAATGGATGTTTAATATCTCCCCCTCCCCCTTGGGAGATATGATTGAATTTAGAGAGTTATGGTGGCAAATAACTCTCCAAGCGGACCAGCCCCCTGGTTTAAATGAATTCATTTCTATAAAACCTTTATTAAAATTAAGGGCAGCTAAGCGTTAAGGTTTTGAAAAAAACTTTTTTAAAAGTGGCCACTAGATGGCACTCACTTACAAAGACTGGTGTGCTTTTAACTTTACTATAGAAGAAAGTAGAGTATTAAATACATAATTAAGTAAAAACTTGTAGTCTTCACCAAAAGGTTCAACAACAAAGTTTTTAACATTTACACGCTGAAATATATATTTTTGTTTCATTATGTATTTAAATATTGTGAGATTTATATAAGAGAACAAGTCCATGTCCATTCGTACTTTTTATGTAATTGTCCCTTTAAAATTTTAATTAATTAGAGTAATTGGCATTTAATTATTAGGTTGGTTCCACTTTATATATGGCATTATTTTACACTGTTATTTATCTGATGAAGTCTGTGAAATAAGACAAAAACGCTGTGAACATACCTCTCAACCTGGAAACATCAAAAATCTGGACAAGGCCCATGAAAAATAGGTACAAATCTGTACGCTGATTAACATCTAATTTGCATACATAATTATGTAACCCCACCCACTCCAGTGGAATTGTGGGATACCAACTTTCAAACGCAAATTGAAGAACAGACAACCAAAACATGGCACCAGAGTCCCCCTGCAGCCATTCCAGTGTCCTGTTACCTGGCTATTTTGCCCCATTTACCATAAACACTACTAATGTATGCATACTGCTTTACTTCTACAATGATCTGAATTTTATTTTTACATTTTACAGCACAACAATGCAGAAACACTAAAAGACATCATCTGGTAAACAAAGCAATACTGTCTCACAATGAAAATAGGCTTGACATTAAACTTTACCCTTGAAACTCACATTCATTGAAACAGCATTGAAACCCACACACACCACATCCAAAGAAAATGCATCTGGCCAGTGGTGGATAAAGATTACCTTTGGGCTGTTTTCAAATCATAGGCCCCTTGCACACAAAACAAGAAACATACATGTGTTCTTTTCTTTATACACCTTCCTGACTTTATTAAATTATATTCCTTGTATAATGCAACACACGTTAGAGTGCATTTTAAATTTACTGTTTGAACATTTTACCAGTAATCTGTACTGTAGGTAATGAAACAAAACACAGGAACCAATAATGACAAAACTGCCCAATTCAGAACTTTTCCATCATAAAAGTCTGCTTCCACACCCACACTATAAATAGAATGACAGTAGTGTAAGCCATAGGCATCTTGCACAGCGTCTCACTTATTTTCAATTTCATTTTTTTTGGGGGGAAGGGGGACAAAAGGTCAAAAACCAGGGACACATTTTAAACATTGCTTGTATCATTTTGTACAGTTGCTAGAATAAAATGCTGTGCTACCCTCATGCATTTCACTGGCAGGTTTGAACCCAGGACTCTATGCACTACATTCAGAACAACATACCACTATGCACTACATTCAGAACAACATACCACTATCCCAAATCAGCAGCTGCCTGAAAAATAGGAAGAGTGAAATCATTTAGTGAATTCATTTCTCACTTCTCAACATAGCTCTTAACCTCATGGACAAAAAGCCAATAATGGGGGAATACAAATTCAGTTCTCACTTCTCACTCACCATATCTCTGAACTGTTAGCACAAAAATCTTCTTACTTCTCATCATAGCTCTCTGAACTCTTAGTACAAAAAAAAAATCTGGACAAAGCTCAGAACATAACTTTCAACTGTCTAAAAGCTCCATTTAAACAGGGGCAAGTATGCACTTCCACATTTCAGTATCCTTCTTTGAGTTTACATGAAAAACCACTGTCCCTACCCATTTACAAAGGCAAAAATGCAGCAGACAGTACCAATGATTTCTAGAAGACACACATGTCTCTTACCATTACTCAGTTTAGTCTCTTTTTGCTTGACCTATCCAGGTAAGCAGAGTTCCCGTTACTCCAGTATTCTTCCATACAGTCACCAAATGCTCTTCTAAACTTGTTATGCAGCCCAACAGCTGAATATTCTTTGTTGACATTTTCTTGTTAATTTATCATTAATCCATTGGTAAGGGCTGGCTGGCAGTGTTTAACCTCTTCCACCTTTAAAACTAGACTGGAGTGGGGGTTAAGTGGATCACTAGCCCTCCGTACCAATGGACTTAACAGTAAATACTACACATAAAATTGGGTCATGTAGCCAAGCACTTGCACTACAGAATCTTGCATAACATGCAGTTAAACAAATCATTTAGAGAGCTCCACCACATGCCAAAAGTAAACATTGTCCTCCACTTCTCGCAGGAGAATATGGCAAGTTTGTATTCTGTGGCAGTCTGTAGGCCAAACATCAGTAGCAATGTTGTAGTTAGTTAAAGCTCAACATCTCCAGGGCTGAAGTCTGACAGTGCATTCTACTCTGTGGGGTTCCTCTACTTCTCCACTGCCACCATTTATCATTTATGGCAGCAGCAATCTGGAATTTTTATCCACAATGGAACATTTTAGTGTGATCCTTTACATCAACTGATATTTAAGGATCAGCTGTCAGTTAATGCTATGTCACCTTTGTAACATTCATGCTGCTAATCAGGATGCATTCAGATGAGCAATCCATCTACATATTGTGGGAGTAGAAGTCATAGCATTCTGCATCAAAAGCAAATATTTTGCCTGTTGTGCTACTAACACAAACAGACTTGGTATAACTTAAGCAGCACTAAACTTTTCTCCCCCTGAAGGAGCTATGCAGCACATGAAATTTGGAAAAAGCCAACATTTATGGGGGGGGGGGCAAAACCAGGGACACATTTTAAACATTGCTTGCATTTCCTGAAAGATAGGAAGACTGAAACTTAAATAGCTATCAGATTTGCCAAAAAAACACACATTTTAAGAGGAAAAGACTAAAAGTATGAGCTGCCATTAAAGACTGAAAGTAACAGTAAAACGCAATGCTTCTGCAAGTTAAACACAGAAAACTGCTGTTAAAGACTGAAAGTATTAGCAACACAGTTTGATAATTCAAGTACAAAGCTTCTGCAAGTCTGCCATTAAATAACACAGAAAGCTGCCATAATGTGAAGCCTGCATGCCCTTAAAGGCTGAAAGTAATACAACTGTTTGAAAAGTCACACACCTCCTTTAAGCACAAAGCTTCTGTTAGTGTCATTAAATAACACACAGAAAGCAGCCGTTATGTGAAGCCTGCATACCATTAGTTTGAAAAGTCACACACCTCCTTAAAGTACAAGTCTGCCATTAAATAATACACACAGAAAGCTGCCGCTATGTGAAGCTACGATGCCTGCATGCCATTTAAGACTGAAAACTGCCTAACATAGCCGTTTGAAAAGTCTCACACACACACACACACACACACACACACACACACACACACACACACACACACCTCTGCCATTAAGTTAAAAAGCTTCTGCAAGTTCACACACACACACACCTCTGCCACAAGTAAAAAGGCAAGTTTGTAATTACGCAAAAAGCTTCTGCAAGCTGCCTAAGTAAATGGAAAGCTGTGCTGTTATGTGACACTGTGAATCTGTGATGCCTACATGCATGTCGTTAAAGACTGAAAGCTGCCTAAGTAACATAGCCATTTGAAAAGACACACACACCTTCTCAGTAATCCTAATCACTCTGCAGCTAAAACGGCGCATTAGGCATTAAATCTGCAGCAGGACTGAAAATGGCATTAAATCTGCTTCAGATATGATAAGTATTCAAACAGGCAACTTCATATTCAATTAAATCTGCCCAGTGCCCAGACAAGTATTTCATATTCAGACAGACACACGCGAGTATTCAGGCAACTGCATGACTTGTGTGATGGTGTTAAATCTGCAGCATGGCTTGATAAAGACTCCATACTCAGTTAAATCTGCCCAGACGAGACGAGTATTCCATATTCAAACAGACAGACGCGCGCAAGTATTCTGGCAACTCAATGACTTACAAAATGGGTCACGCACATCTGAGCTTAATTCCGACAGGCTGACGGACCTGATGTCATCGCACACGTGATGACGTCAGCTCCGAAAGTGCGGAATCTAAAAAATAGCTTAAAAAATCGGAAATGAAGGGGTGCCACTCGGGAATCATGGCACCCCTTCACTGGGACCCCAAAATTCGGTAAAAACCGAGAAATTCGGGACAGTTGGGAGGTCTGGCTGTGAATCATATTTAAGGCGTTTATGAACTCTTCGTTGGTCTGATTTGTGGCTTTTCTTTGGCTAATAAAATCTCGTTGTGGACTTTTTCGTCTCTCGCTTTGCACCTTTTTGGATTAATTGTCATAATTATACCAATTCCAATTTTTTTGTTGCCTAACATCTAGGTTGAAGAGGTCAGTGTATCATTTAAACCGCTAAAACTCAAGATATATCATATTGAAAAGCCATTTTCAGGCTAAAGTCCATGCAGCTTTATATACCATCTGCTCTGGGATACTATCTGGAACAAGGTCTTACAACTGAGACATGCCTTTTGTCCCTGGGGGTCAGTGTTAGTGGTAGTTATAGGTCAGTCTTGTGTCCCCACAACAGTCTATCAGGCTGGCCTGCTGACCCTGTCTCATAGGTACACTTCTTACCTGAGTCTCCATGTCCTTCACAGAGCACACCAACAGTGGAATGCTAATACAAACAGTATTTGACCCTAGACTGCAATCACTGGTCAGTAGTTAAACTAGATTCAAGCACTGGGAGTCTCATTAATGAAGCAAAGAGCAGTAAAAGTAGCCATCCCTGGCATTACAGTTACTGTCCAGATAAAGAGAGATTGTAGTGACCGATACAAATAGGAATCTGAGTAACATCAGCAAGATGATGAATCCCACCAACTGTTACTCATGGAGTAGAAATGCTTATAGTCCTACCTTTGCGAATAATAATAATAAAGGAGAAAATATCACTTCCCCTGATATTGCTGTTATAAATGTTGCAGAAGTCTTATTTAAAGCCCCAGGAGTTTCTATGAATGAAGACACCTCGGGAAAATATATCTGGGTTTCATGAAAGGTGGAAGTTTCAGGCACTGCTGGTGTACAATATGTAGAAGGTAGCCTGCACTGTTATTCTGAAATCTGATGGAAATTGTAGACAACAGAAAATTGTCTGGTTTTCAGAGTTGCAATCTTTGCCCAATACTTATTACAAAATTAGGGAGTAGCTTCTTTGTAATCACTAAAAGTCTCATCACTGGTTAATATTACCCTTTAATATACTTACTGTACATAATTGTTCTTTTTCAATCTGCATCCCCAGAGCAGGGAGCTGAAATGCCATCTAAGCCATCCCTTTCCCATCCAGCCTGCAGTCTGACTGGGAAGGTAGTACTATAGACCATATGTATAGCAAACGTGCGTGGTGCTGAAAGGGTTAAACTTTCCTTTGCCTGACTAACAATAACCTATTTCTGCAGGTTCTGACATCTCATTGGAGAAGTACTATGGCTAATTATATAAATACCTCCAGCTGTGAGCTGTAAGCTTTATAGTTTCATCAGGATTTCTTTGAAATTTGTTTCTGGTTTTTACTTTAGCTGAATAACAATGGCTTTGGCTGCTGATGATATTCAGAAGGCCAAGAGTGTTTGGGAGAAATTTTACGTAAATGCTGAGGACAATGGAGCAATTGTATTGAGCAGGTATTTTTTTTTTTTTTGAAGCTGTACTTTAGTTTTTAGGTTTAACCTTTGTATTTAAAAATGTTTTGATTCATACCTCTCAACATTCTTAGAATTTTAGGCAAAGCTAAAAACAGGGGACCGGTACAAAACTGGGGAGATTTAAGCATTGGCTTAATTGGGCTGCAGGATAAACTAAAAGGCATAGGGGTCTGGTACAAAACTGGGGAGATTATTTAAGCATTGGCTTAGTTTATCTTGCAGCCCAGTTAAGAGGCATAATTGGGGACTGTGTATGCACTTTTCAATCCCCCCCCCCCCAGATGTTAACAAATTATTCTGTCTTGTTCTATTGATTCCATTTGATAGCACAAACATGTTGATGGTTAATAATTCCACTCACCCCAAACTTTTTCTTTCCTTAGATTATGGACTCCTGGTTAGCAATAATACACTGCATAGTTGCTCTTTAGTTTGCTCCTATAACCATTAGGTTGTCTTCTGAGTGTTTATCTATATTCTTAAAACTTATTTACAGGAGTGTTTTATGGCTTAATGCAGTGGAGCATGCTGGCACATACACCTACGGTGAATCAGTTGCTGCCCATGCTTTGTAAATGCCATTGCTTGAGACTATTGTGTGCTAAAGTGCATGTCCTTCCAACACTCCTGTGCCTCAGATGTTTGAGCTGTTAAGTGAAGCTTACTTGTCTGGAGCATAGGCAAGGATTTTGCCCTATACTCCAGTATTAGCACAGACTCCTGTTGCTTTAATTGAAAGTGCTATAATTGCATCCATGTAGTGTTACTTTATCTATTATCCATCCATATTTAATTGTTTCCTTTCCTAGAATGTTCAAAGAGCACCCTCACACTGTGAGCTACTTCACAAACTTCAAAGAACTACAGTCCATTGCAGGAACTGCCTCAGCTGCAAAACTTGAAGGCCTATCAGAAGTTCGGAACCATGGCAAGAAAGTTTTGTCTGCGCTGAATGATATGGTACAGCAAGTGGACAACATGGATGCTTTAAAAGCTATTATTGAGCCTTTAGGCAAGAAGCATGCTGTGGAACTAAAAGTTGATGTGAAGGAATTTGAAGTAAGTTGTTTGGTTATGTAGCAAATATAGTTGATCATTTTGGTGTAGATGAGTGTTTGTTTCTGTAGGAAACAGAGGAAGCAGCTCAACTTAATTTCACTGTCCATGATTTCATCCTATTGTAACTTGTCTGCATAGCCTTGGGTAGTACTCTTAATGAATTGCCTGGCAGAATAACTGCAACACTACAAGAAATTAAGGGCTCTTAATGAGGCAAAGCAAAAAGCACTGCTGTGCTCTCTGCTAATGTGGGGGGACTGTTCCCCGTTAATGAACTTCCTACATAGTGTAGAAAACTTGTCACCCAGGCTTATTCTAATGGGTACTCAGGAAGTCCTAATACATAACGGCAAACTATTCCAGCAACTTCTCTAATGTATCTGCTGAGGCGGTAGCATGGTGTAATGGCACAGATTCAGTTTGGGAGTGCCAAGTTGTACAGAACATGAAAGGCCAGAAAAGTTTTTTTGCAGCCTCTGATATAGAGGGGATGGGGATCATAGCCTGTTAAAGCAGGGTAAGGTTATTGGGCTTGCCTCCTGCCTGCTCAGTTATTGGGAGGGGTACCCTTAAATTTTGCAAGTATGTTTGCTTTCAGCTTCTCAATCTTCCAGTTTTAAGATTGATCTTGAGTTTCTTCCAACTTTCCTCTGGAACTTAACTTTTAGATGGGTATGGTACTAAGGTTTTAGGTAATTAAAAATAAAGGACAAGTTGGCTAGGGCCATAAAACCAAAACCTTTCTCCCTTGATTAAGACTATCAAATTTATTTTACACTTGTTGACCGGGCTAGTCTAGCTGGACACGTCCATTTTTAGTAGAGGCCTGGGGAGAAAAGCTCCAAGAAAGCATGCAGAGTTAATACAAAGTTAATATCAAAATTATGACTGATATAAGAACATCAATTATTACATAATTTTTTTTTGTATGCAGTATTGTTGATACATTAAAGGAAGATACAGGATGTAGGGTGAGATTAGTAATATAGGAGAAGATTTAGTCGGGATTTTCCATGGATTATGCTGCCATTAGTGGTTCTGGGTTAGTTGAGTGCATGGCTACTCATCCATAGTATGGAAACCCAAGCAGGTATTGCTTGTTTGACTGCGATAGTAAAGTCAAATAGTATAAATCCTACTTCTGTTTCTGTAGGACAGAGGAATGGCATGTGCAGTTGCAGGACAGTTAACATGGGTGCTTGACTTGCAGGATTGTTCCTTGGTACAGAAGGCTAAGGTGTCCTCCACATGATGCAGTCATTCATGAAACCCAGCTAACAGACTCACTTGCCTGAGCTCCTGCTACATAAAGTAAGGATAACTGACCTCTTTGTGAGGGGTTGAAGTCAAGTGCCCTAATGGAGGGGTAGTAAAGTGAGATGAGACTGCATATCAGATGTGCCACTAAAGATGGATACCAGCTAGTGGGTGGTTGATGTGTTCAAATCTCAGTATTGGTCCACAATGATAGTAGTGGTACTAAATAGTACATTTCTGCTGGGATAAACATAGGCAATTAACGAATGCCACCCTTTGCTGGGATGTTTAGTATCGGGAGCAGATTCTGCTTTACACTTTTTTTTTTTTGTGCATCGGATTGGTGTCAGTGACCAATCACTAGGCTATGCCACCCCTACCTGGCATACCTGACTTTAGGATGCACTGTGTGGGACATCAGATGCAAATCCAACCACTCATCTGAGGCAGTTCATATTCTCCACTAATCTGCTTTTACTGCCAAAGTTTCTGTACCATACAGTAGTACTACTACTTGTATACCTGCTGTCTTGTACCCTAAATTTCATCTTTGGAATTGTTCAACCCATCTGATTCTAGCATTTACCTCCTAGAGACTTTCTTGTTAACTGCCCCTCCCAGATACTCAGGCCTGTTAACAGCTGAGAGTAATGGGTTTTACAAGCTAGTATATCTTGGTGAACCCAGGTATCTTCTGAAAAGAGGTGCTCATGTTAGTGGTGATTCTGCATCTTGTGTTGCAACTTATTAAACTTTACTGAAATAGCTGTAATGCCTAATACTAGGATATTCCTGTTTGGCAGAAAACCCACTCTGCAAGCAAATAAAATGCCCAAAAGTCCCTGAAGCCACCTTTTGGCCATAGATGTTTGGTATGTGACAACTCTAACATTCAAAACTGTCCCCTCCCCAAAATGCTGGCAATTCATAGGATAAAGAAACTAGCAGTCTGAAAAATACCCTGGGTATCTTGACATCCAAAAAGCCACTTGCCATATCAAACCTTTGTGGCAGTAAAGGCACCACAAGCTGTCTCAGGAAATTAACCTGTCTTATAATGCTGAAAGAAATAAAAATAAATAAATAAAATGCAGAAGCTGCAAAATGTAGTCCACAGCAGCAAAAAATGAAATCACATGTAGGCCAGAAGGGATTGGATAAGCTAGTGACATGCACACTTCTGTATTTGCAAATGAACAATTTGTATTTGCTTTACTGGTGTATATTTTGGCTGGTAATTGTTTTGTACTTTACTACACACAGGTATATCCACTTGGATATGTGCCCCACAGTAGTCTCAAAGTTGGGTAACAATGGCAAATGCTGTAATTGGCAGGCAGGCTAGTCAATCTCCAACAAATATGGCCCTCAAGATAATGTAGAGGGTGGTATCTGACAAAGATGCATGTGAGAGGCTTGAGCGAGGTTGGTATGTAACAAAGATTAAGGCCACAATGTCTGAAAATGAGTAAGTTTGAACAGATTGCCCCAGTGTCTGGATGGAGGCTTGGTTACACCTTTCCTGAGGAGTATCTAGGGCATCACACTGGTATGTGCACACAGTCCAAAGCTAATGTGTAGTCACGCAGCAATACCTTATAAGCACTAGTGATTGGGGCCCTTTAGAAGAGCTACTGTAGTCTGCTGCTAGGGCATAGAAAACATCCTGCTTTGCATTAAAGTTTTAATGCAACAATTAAACTTTAATAGTACTGAAGTTCACTACATGGCTTCTCTAAAAACCTGTAAGGGTGTTCAATACTCTGATCTTTGGCTTTTCCCAGTTAGGGGTCACCACAGTGGATCACCTGCCTGCTCATGATTGGCAGTGGAGTTTTACAGTGTTGAGTTGCCAGCCCCCTGTGCCCAACCTTCCACAGAAGGCACACATGCATGTACTTGTACCTAGGGCCAACTTGGTGTCCAGTCCACCTACTGTCTTATTTCTCCTGTATGGATTTGTGGACACTAGGCCATGGATGATAAAACTAGTGTAGCAAACCAAACCCCTAAAAGTTATCAATCTAGCTTTTGGCCACAAGGGATATTAACATTTCACTATGGTGTAGTGAGATGAGCTGTTGAAGGTGGCCAGTAAATACATGTGGCAGTTTTTAGACTTGGATGACCAACATGGTCCTTACTCTTCTGGTGTTGTACATCAACATCTTCATACTCTTAGATAACACCTAATCAAAACTATCTTGTCCCTTCATAGTAAAACTAAAAGACCCCAAGTTGGAGCTATCTTTTTACTATCATTTTAGAATAAGATTAAGCAAATGCTTGGGGATAATTGGGTTAGCCCTCAGATTTTACAAGGACAGGTAACAAAATTAATTACAACATTTAAATGCTTTTCACTTGGGCTGTACCTTCAAGTAGTCCACTGAGATTGGTGCATTATCCTGGTAGACAGCTGAGTGTTCATTTACTCAAAACCTAGGCATAAAAGCTGCTGATGGCTGTATGAGGGTGTCACATACTTGCTGCGCTGGCCCAGGTTGGGGGGGGGGGGTGAGTGCAGCAAAACAATAGCTTTTATATCGAGGCAACGAGGTCTGCTACTGTGGCCATAGTTTCAGTTGCAGTGTAGCAGAGCATGCCTACATCATGAGGTTTGCATTAAGGGTGACAAGTTCCTGACACACCATTTACAATAGTGACATGACACATTCTGAGGGCTCCATGGTATCTTGAGGTGCAGCATGAAACATGTATGATAGATATCACACCCTGTGCTGGTGAGGAACCTTCAGTGCTTTTTACCCTAATCCTGAACCCATCAGTGCTGTCTATTACAATGCACTCGCCCAACAAATCAAATATCCAGTTTGTCTAGGACCAACTGTCATGTGCACTACTGACATTTGTTCCATTCTTTTGCTAAACTAGATTTTGTTTTCTTGCACTGTCTGACGTGACTAAAATTTCTCTTTCTTTAGATACTTTGTGGAATTCTGCTGGACCTCATGGCTGAAAAATGTGGTGAAGATACCAAAACAGACTTCAAAAAAGTGACAGATGTTGTTTGTGAGCAAATCAAGTCTACTTATTGAGACTGCTGTATTAGATACACAAATGGATCATAATAAAATGATAAACCTCAGACTTGAGTGGTATGATATGTATTGAGTACACAGACTTCACAATATTGCCTGGCTATATAGCTTTCCCATAGGTAGCTACAGGAGTAGTGAACTGGTTTGGTATGCTATGTTAGGAAGATCAAACCTGAAATGTGGCAGCTTTTACTAATCATGCATTTCTACTTCCAGGAAGTTCTAGACAAATTAATTCAGAATGCAATACATGGCATGTAGGACAAATTTAATTTACCTTGTACCTCTTATCTCTTGGTGTAAAAATCTGGACAAAGACCAAAATCCTGAATAACAATGCCAGGTGGACAAAGGTCCAAAAATGGGGGCATTTTAAGAAACTCAAAATTGAAACTTAACAGATTTTGCATTGGCACTTATTTCTGAAGTATATGAAGTCCAACTAAAACGTCTGTCTTTATTGTGACTCCAACCTATACTGATTTTCCTGAAAACTACAAAGTGAATCTGGATAGGTGGGGGGTATGTTCATCATAACCTAGGTGGCACTGTTAGTGGCTTACAGCACAAAGTGGTTCAGTTTGGTCACAATCTAGTGATTTTTAACCCTTTTGGAAGGGGAGGCTCGTACAAGTAATGTTTCAGATAATCCTAGCTACCAAGATGGAACACTACTGTCATTCTCCCCAAAGCACACTGACAAAATTGTTGCACATCTCCTCCATGATTCCTCCCTTGACTGACTGCACTCATTCTTTCAAGCATCTCACTTTGAATTACCTTTTATCTTTGTAAATCTGAACATGTTTGACATAACCAAT
Source organism: Protopterus annectens (assembly GCF_019279795.1). NCBI lineage: Eukaryota > Metazoa > Chordata > Ceratodontiformes > Protopteridae > Protopterus > Protopterus annectens. The sequence goes on from NC_056726.1 coordinate 1,544,676,062, forward strand.
ATATGTAACAGTTTCTCATTTCATGGCCAACATGGCAGTAAGTCCAGTATAAGACTATGCCCTGGCAGTGATCTCACTTGTGCTTGAAGTCAACCCACGAGTCCCTGTTAATCAAAGGGAAGGAATGATTGCCCTTCTACTCAAGTCACATTATGTAAAGGCTGCCAACTTGCAGTGCAGTGGGGAAAATCTGAGATTTGATTGGCTTTCTCCTGTGCAGTGGGTGGGGTAAGAGGCTTGCATCAGTTTCTTGTGCATCCTTGTGGAAGAGTGGTTCAAATCTGCACTCACTATCCTCTGAAGCCATTGTGTTGTATGGCTCAAGGCTCTGAACTGAAGAATGTAGGTTCATAGGTAGATACTAGGCTATCTGCCCTAGGGCCTAGCCAGAGTACTTGGCTTCCGCCTCCCTATTAGATTAGCCTGCTGTGCCTCTAAAGTAGGTCACAGAAGGTACCCTTTTAAGATTAGTTTACTGTGCCTCTGTCTAGCAGGGACACAGAGATCCCAGGGGTGATTTTGTGTTTTTTTTGTTTTCCCCATCCACGTGTCAAGATTTCGCTTGAAGAGGGTCAGTGAGGGGCTATGGCTAACATGAATTGGGATTCTATTCCAGAGTGAGGGGAGCCTCTGGGAAATTAATCTGTCCCTCCAGCATGTCCTATTTTTGAGCTGAGGTTTAGGTCCCTGGAGTTTGTAGCTCTAATGGACTTGGATTTTTTGAGGTGGAGCATGTCCATTAATTCTGGGTTTGACATGGCTTTGTACATCAGGCATAGATCGCCTCTTAGGCGGTAAGCAACTGAGTAGAGCTGGAGTTTCTTTAGTTGAGCTGCATAGGACATCTGTTTGTAGCCCATGATCCTCTTGGTGAGGTACTTTTGGGGGTCTCCAGTTGCTGCAGGTGTCGGGTAAGGTACATCCCAAAAGGGGCATTGTGTTCAATTATGGGCCTGATTGACTAGTAGAGGGGCACAATGACCTCTCGATCTAGATGCAAACCCTTTTGTGATAAGGTGGGCTATATAGAAGGTCTTTCTAACCACTTTGGCAATGTGATTATCAAAGGAGAAATTACTATCTACGTTGATCCCCAAATCTCTACTTCTGTACTTAATGGATTATCACCTATGTGGTAATTCGTGGGCACCTTGTTTTTCCCAAAGGGGATGACTATGCACTTAAAAGTTAGGCTTGAGGCTGTGGCTCTGGCACCAAGCATCCATCTCTGTGAGACCCTTTTGGAAGATGCTTGTCAGCTGGAGATTAGATTATGGCCCCCAGTTTTGCAGTAATCTGCAAACTTTTGTCAGCCATAATCTCCCCCCCATGTTGGCCTGAACCTCAGAAGTATATACCAAACATGAGCGGACCCAGAACTGAGCCCTGTGAGATGCCACTTGTAACTGGTATGGATCTGGACATGGCACCTGCGATTCTGTGGATTCTATCTGAGCCAGTTTGCAACCCATCTTGTGATATAGGGGTTGATATTTTAAGCTGGTAAGCTTATTTAAGATGCCCGAGTGGGGTATTGTGTCGAAGGCTTTTGCGAGGTCCAGGTAGGCTGTGTGGGACTTCCTTGCCCTCATCTATGGCTTTGGTAACTGTTTCAAAGAAATCAACTAGGTTTAAGAGGCAAGATCTGTCCTTAAAGCTGAATTGAGTAGGGTCCAGTGTCTGGAGGCTCTCAATGTCTTTGTTTATGAGTTCCATGATAATACACTCCATAGCTTTACAGACCAGACTAGTCTGGCTTATGAGGCAATAGTTTCCAGGGTCCGTTGTGGCACCACCTTTGTGGAGTGGGACCACTGTAGCTGTACGCCATTCTTTGGGGACATATACTGTAGTAAGGGTAAGTTTGAACAGTAACTTGATGTGAGGGTTCAGGTCTTGGAGCTTGTGTAAGACACATCGTGTGACACCGTCCAGTCCCATAGATGCTGTGTTTTTGCTTTGGAGAGGGCAGCTTGCATCTGATGTCGGAGGTCCCATACAGTTGGGATAGGCATTTGCTCCTTTGGGGGGGGGGAGAAGTTTGTGCTGAATGTGTCTGCCAGGATGTTGGCTATGTCTGTAGGTTCGGTATATTTTGTACCGTTATGCAACAATTCAGAGCATATCTGGGAGTTTCCACCCATGTTCCTGACATGACTAAAGAAGGCCTTTAGTGTCTAGGGCAATTTTTCTTTCGACTGGCCTTTGATTTTATGGGGGATCGAAGTTTCGTGCTAATACTGATCAGAGATTCCTTCCCTTTTTGGTATTTTGCTTTGTCATGTAGTAGCTTCCTTCTGTTGTATAGCTTATTTATGGCCGGGATCCACCAGACCAGTCTCCTGTTTTTGGAGGAGTGAGTCTTGGTTTTATTTGGGATAGCACAATCCATGCATTCCTGCAGGTGCTCATAGAATGCATTTGTAAAGGATTCTGTGGATTGGGCTGTATTATCCTCTAGCCCAGGAGCTTTGAAGGATTCCACCTCAGTCTGGAAGTGCAAAGTTGGCTTTTGAGAAATTCTTTACAGTGATTTCCTTGGCTGGGGGTGGGGACGGGATATTGATATCCAGGGAAACTTGTTTATGGTCTGATCTTACCAATGAGGGATTTACCTCTGGTGTGGAACATAGTCCCCATGTTGGTGATAACCAGGTCAATATGCTCCCTCTTGTGGCAGTGGTGATCAGTTCCATTGCGTTACAGTTTATAAATTCAAGGAACTGTTGGGCGAGGGTGTTTGGGCTTGAAGTTTTAACAATCCATGTTTGGGTAGTTGAAGTCGCCCAATAACAGTGTTTGGAGAAACCTTCATATTCTCCAGTGTTCTCGGGAATGCCAAGTGGGGTTCCTGTAATAGGGAGGGTGTTCTGGAGCAGGCTACAAACTAAAAGGCAGTTTTGCCTGCTGTTAGTTGCACATGGATGGTTTCCGATGCTTCGTGCAGTGCCACTAACCTGGAGGTGTAGGTATCTTTGAATATAGATACCCCCTTTGTGCTTCGGTCTGAGTTTTGGGGCTGAAATGCATGGTATGAGTTATAACCTGGTAGTGCTGGGGTGCTCTCAGGAGCCTTGAACCAGGTTTCTGTTACTGCACAGACATCGATTTTTCTCCATACTGGGGAGAGCCTCGAGTGTGCATCTTTAGGTTTAGACTTCTGGCATTGAGTAGCATTACCTTTAGTTTTTTATCCTTGGGTTGTCTATGGAAGTGGGTTTGTCCTTTGAGCCTTGCCTAAAAAAGGCACTATGGGGGTGGCAAGATCCTTGGCCAGTATACGAAAGTCTAAGGGTGACTGGTGCAAGCAGTCCCTAGCGAAGCAACGTGGCTTGTCAAGCATGTCATCCCAGGCTGACAGACACTGGATCCCCTTTGACACCAATACTTTAGGCAATTGTTGAAACTGATCATTTTGTCTTTATACTGTGGCATCATTCTTGGTGTGGGCAAGATGCTACTCAAGGTCATACCAGCCTGAGCTACATGGTCAGAGCTCCTCCGTCTCCTTTCATGTAGTCCAGGGAGGTATGCCTCAGGTCATTCACACCAGCATGAACAATGACTGGCTGGTGCATGAAACCTCACAGGGTGTGGAGGCATGCATACCATGAAGATAAATGGGGTGCCATTGGTGTTGCTGGCATTCTGTTGGCCAGCAGGGACAGGGTTCCTGCCTCAAATGTCTTTCACTGAGGGGCTGGTATGAGCACAAACCACTTATGCCTGCTTGAGTTTGGTCCCTTTACCTCACATGAAATGTGCAGCAGGTGCAATGCATGGGCTGAGAGATTATTTTGGAACAGTTGGAACCAATCTGGGAGCAGAGCAGCACTAGTAAAAATACTCTGCTACAGTCATGTAGACACCTGCTTGTGGAACAGATGGGCTATTATCAGAAGAAGCATCCTGCAGGTGTAGCCTTCTATGCTTGGACCCTATGGGGTAGAGGGATTATAGTTGTAGGGGTAGACTTGATGCTATCATGTCTACTGAGGCTTGTCAAGTTAAGCAATCAATGAACTGCCATCAGAGAAAGGAAGACTAACAAAGGAACACCTGAGCTGTTAAGGGGAAGATTCGCTGCTGTCCTGCAATGCTGTCAGGGTGGTAATCAGTTTCTGCTTTGTGAGCAGGTAGTACTGAATAATATTGACCAGTGGTATATGGAGGGTTATTTGGTCCAACACTGACTTGCACTATGTCTAGAGTTCCCATGCTGTGCTAGTTCAGCTCTGCAAAGAACATGCCTTTGTAGACCTTGAAGGTGGGCTATTACAAGTGAGTTGATCAGCCCCCTTTTTCCCATTTATCTAAACGAGGTTGGGGTATCATGTTAACTGTCACCAACTCTCCAGTACCACTCCTGCCTTCAACATCCATGTCTGTCACAGATATTTCACACAATCCATTTACCTTCGGATGTCCTCGCTTCCTCTTACCTTCCTGTCTGTCCGAAATCTTCCTCACCAGATTGTCTTATGCTTTTCTACACATGTGCCCAAACCACCATAATCTGTTTTGTCCCACAGTGTGTATCTTACCACCTTTCTCAGGCACTTCATTTCAATCACCGCTAGCTTCACCTGTTCTGCCTTTACTGCCCAGGTTTCTGTACCATACAGTACTACTGGTCACATCATGGTCTTGTACACCTTACTTTTCAGTTTCTTTGGCATTTTTCTGTCATGGATGACACCTGACACTATGCCAGTTGGCTGCAGCCCCTCTGATTCTAGCTTTGACCTCTTTATTCAGACAACCTTTCTCCTAAACTATCCCTCCCAGATACTTTAAGCTGTTTACCTGTTCCACTATCTTCCCTTATCTCTATTCTCTGCTTCTGATTTCTCCCAATTTGCTGCCTTTACCACAATCTTAACTGCTTCATCCTGTGTGCTTCAGATTTCCATTCTCCTATCCTTTGCAGAGTCTGCCTGTACTGCCACATCAGCTTTGTTTCTGTCCCCTCCAACCGGTTTGCTAATGTAATCCATCACTAGTATGAACAGCAGTGGGCTTGGAGCTGAACCGTGATGTACACCCACTGGGAACCCCTGAGGCCGAACAGTGCTTGTACATAGCTGCACTAACTCTACCAATGTTTCTGGAACTTCAAACCACCACAGTACTGCCCAGATCAGCTTTCTTGGGACCTTGTCTCATGCTTTCTCCAAGTCTAGGAATTCCCAGTTGGACTTTCTCATCTCTAGCTTCTGAAGTATCTGTCTCAATGCAAACATTGGGTCAATTGTGCTGCATCCTGATATGAAGCCAAACTCCTAATCTCCCATGTTACATTCTACTACTCTGCATATGTTTATAAAGCACCCTCTCCAGTACTTCATGCAATCCGATAGGAGTTTGCCTCTGTACTGCCCACAGTTGTGGATGACCCTTTGTTCTTGTACACTGGCACTAGTATGCTTATTCTCCAGTCATCTGGGTCATGCCTTTCTCTCCACAATATTAGTGCCCTCAGGACCCATTTCTCTCCTATTTCACCAAACACCTTTATCATATTTGCTGTGACCTCATCTGAGCTTGCTGCTTTCCCTGACTTCATCTTCCTGATGCTGTTCTTACTTCTAGGGTGGGTTCCTTTTCTGTTTCTGGGGCAGTACAGCTTCTGTGGAGGTATTTTTATTCAGAAGCTGCTGGAAATGCTCCTTTCATCTACCTTTGTCCTCTGGACTGGTGAGCAGGTTGTTGCTTGCATCCCTTATGAAGGATGTTTGACTATCTTCTTTAGGTTTTCCTAACAACCTGATGGTTTCTCTTTGCCCCTTACTGAGTAACTTTCCAGAATTTGGTACAGTGCCGATGCCCTATTCTTTACTATTGCAACTTCTTTCTTGGCCAACCAGTAGTCCTTTCTAGCCTGGTCAGTCTTTTCTGCCTCCCACTTCTTCCTGCACTCTTTTTTGATGACTTCCTGGACTTCTGCATTCCACCACCTGCTTTCCTTATGTACTTTATTTCCATACCTGGCTTGGCCACATCTTTTCTGTAGTCCTAACATGCTGTTTTTTAGGCACTGCCATTCTTCAACTCCACCTATTTCTTCCTCCTTGGAGTGCTAGAGCCCTGAGTAATTCCTTGAACTGTTGTACTTTCTCTCCTGTCAACTTCCTGGTGTCTGACATTAGTCTTCTCTGACCACTGCTTGCAGCTGATTGTGGCAACTCGTGGTTTATGCTGTGGGCTGACTGTTTCACTGGGGATGACTTTGCAATCATGGATTCTACCCTGCTGCCTTCTAACTTACTAGGAAGAAGTCTACAGGGGTTGCATGTTAACTACTTTTGGATGTTATCTTAGCTGTCTTTCTGAACCATGTTTTTGCTACTATCAAGCCATTGTTCAGACAAGTCTAGAATGGCATCTCCTTTATTCCTGTTGCCCCACCCATGTGGGCCCAGGCAGTCCCAATATGTGCATTAATCACCCATTATCAACACCAATTCATATTGTCCTGCTTTATCTAGTAGATCCTGCAACTGCTGTCTGAATGCACTTTTACTCACCTTCAGAATCCTGCTGTGGGGCATAAGCTGGGATTATACCCCATCATTACACTGGTATCTGACTGCTAGGAGTCTGTCCTTAATTCTTATCTCTTACTGTCTTCTAAAGACTGCTTTAGTGGTTAAGGTCTTTGTCTCCCATGCACAAGGTTCGATCCTAACTGCCAACCAATGCCTGTTTGGAGTTCTCCGTGGGGTTCCTCCCATGTCACAAAAATGCTGAGTTTTCATCCCAAACTCTCCAATGAATGGAGCTGTGGGGGGTAGCAGCACAGACACTACATGGAGTCCTACAGGGGAAGAGTTGTACAGACCACCCACTTTGGTTATCTACTGTGGTGTGCAACATTCTCAGGAAAACACAGATCAGACTGTGTGCTGTGGCAGGGCTAGCTATGCAATGGTGTAAAATATAGCTCTAGATTCTGCCTTGTTGACAAAAATGGGCATGGGTAGTTACCAGTGTGGGTTGAGAACCTGGCCTACTTGGTCCCACACCAGGGAACCATGCTAATGGTGGGAGGGGTATATGTGCCCCTATTGGCCAGTGTGCCCACCATAAAGCTGAGCAGCCCTGGGTCAATAAGCTACTGGCTGGTGTCTAGATGCCCAGCCTGGGATCTGTGAGAAAGCTGGATGTAAAACCAACCTGAGAATTGCTATACTTAATGTAAGTTCACTGATGGGCTGCAGCTTAGAAGTGGACATCTGTGTATCCAAGAGATGAGATGGAAGGGCAGTGCAGGAAAAAACAAACTTTTCTTGGGATCCAGAGTCTACTACTCAGCTGGAGGGTAGGCTAAAATGGTGTAGGAATTGTGGTGAGAGAGAAGTGAGTTTAACTCATTTTAAAGAGACTATGAGGCCTTGTTTGGAATTCTAAACTTTTAATGGCCATGTCCACATGAGAATACCCATTTCAAGCTAGAAAGTGTCTTCATATTTTACAACCTACTATGCAGTAGGTGTTTAGTGTTGGTGGTATTGCACTACATTTACTACAAATAATAGTGGAGCACAATCGCCATAAATGCTGCTTTTACTAATGGGCTTCATTGGGTTTTTAATTTTACATTTTGCTCAGATGGTGTGACCATGGTAGTATTTGATGCAGGATACAGGAGTTTCATATCACTTCACATTACTATGCCAGCTAGTCACAGAACTTTCAACTGCATTCCAACAGGGGCTCTGATGTGGTAACCAACTTCAGTTCAAAAAGTAAATGCTGTAACTGGTAAGCGACAAATCTAAACATGACTGGAAGTGAGCTGCAACTACAGCTTTGTGTTCCACAGATGTGGTTAACACACTCCCTCTACCTGGCAGATGGAAGGGCAATGCAGATCAAGAAGCTGCTATATCTTACTTAGGACTCTCATAAGAGTTGAGATCGTCCAATAGAAGTGACTGCAGGTGCTACAACACAAGTGCAACAAGTTGACATGCAAGTACTAAGCTGCCCTTGAGGCATAATTACCTTTCCAGAGCTGAGCATTGAACACTTTGCCCCAAAGTAAACACATTAACCATTGCTATGCAATTCCACTTCTTGTTACAGCATAGGTTTAATACTGCTAATGACCTGTGGTATGTGCCAGCTGGTAGTATCCATGGCCATTTTGTATTCAGAATACTTACTGTGGTTTTCATCAAATCCCTCCTGTGAGGGAGAATTACATGGATTAAAAAATAGCATATGATTTAACATGCTGTTTCTCTTATGACACTATTTGGTCAAGAGATTTCCTTACTGACATCCAAATGTGAGAATCGTATGGGAAAACATCTATTCCTATGGTATTAGACTGCAGAATCATCAAATAATGCAGTTAAACATTTTCTTTACAAATTAAAACCCAAAGCTTGCCCAGCTGTGCAGAAACCATAAAAATCTGAAATGCTGTCCTATTTCAGAACTGTTTACAAATGTCACCAACCTTTTTTCTGTCCCCCCTTACATGGGCTGGGGGTATTGTGACATATGTGCTTGATTGTTGCACTTCTCACAACCCATCCATATCTTGCTGGACGCTCTTATTTCCTCTTGTCTATCTCAAATCTCTTGTACAAGCAGTACACTATCACTTTCTCAATTAAAGTGCTGCTACAAGCCATTCCCTGAAGTCATGCTCTCTAAAAATGTACAACTATTTGGTAAGTGTATCAAAAGACAAATGTACAGCTAAGTGGGTAATCTAAGCGTCTAACTCCCTTTTCATCTGTAGTATCTGGCCAAGTACAACATTAAGTCTGCCTTCTACTTTAAGATAAAATGGCCTTGCATTAGTATTAATACCAACTTAATTTCCCTTGTAAGTAGTCTAGGGCTATTATGATCCCACAGGCAGTTGGATGCATTCACATGTTGTGCAGCGCTTTGTGTAGTGTAAGTGGACACAAAGCTAACCTGTGACTTCTCTACTGATACCTCCAAATGCAGGTCAATAGCCTTACTATCTTCCCCATCAAACATCTTAGAAAATGTGTCCAATAGTGGCTCTTTAAATTTTATTACAAGCAAATTACTAACTCATACATTAGTGTCCAGTCTCACCACAATTCTATGCTACGTCCATCTCGAGCAACAGACATGCAGAGTACCTTCTCAAAAGCTTTTGAGCCATTTACCAGTGATTGCTCTACAGATTTTCTTCCTAGGATTTAACGACTCCTCTCTTGTCTAGTTCATCTGTTACCTCAGTGATGGACTTTAAGCTGCAAAATGGGAAATGACCGGTCTCCATTTCTCTCAGTGCATATAGGGGTGGTACAAGGATCTACCTTAAGCTATTCAATGTTTCCATAAACCATCTATGTGCAACAAGTAAATGTATACAATTATTCAGTATGCTGATAATTTCATACATCTCTGTCAAAAACCTGCAACACTTTCCAACCCAAACACATAGAATCTATCTTCACTGAAACATGTCTCTAATTCTTACTTCTGTGCATACCTAAGCAATACTCATTCACCGTTACTTCTGACCAAAGCAAAATTGGACTTGATCAAGCTACTATGTGTTATCTTACCATTACATAAAGCTGTCAACAAAACAGGCACCACTGCAGGTGACTCATTGAATTCTCACTTTTCTGAAGTCTGGATTTTGATTGCTCTCACTCAGAACAAACCTAAACTCCTTCAAGCTGCTGTTGCTGCAACACCAAAAGGTCTATTAGCTTTGCTCATGTGTCACACCTGACCAATTCCTTTAATGTATCCTTATCCTTTCAATGATGTACAAGCATCCATCACTGAATAAAGATCTGCTTAAATCCTTAACTGGCTTGTGTCCCCCTCTGGACATGTACTTTATTTTTGGCTAGGCACTGACATTTTCTATGCTTTAACATCTGATGGAGTCACCTGCAGCACTGAGAGCAGTGATATCAGTTTCCCAGACTCTGGTCCTAAAGGCAGCCACTAACGCATGTTTCATGCTAATACTGATTTTTGCTAACAGGATCTGAAGATCAGTAAAGATCCTGTATACTGACAGATCCTGGTGATCAGGATAGTTGAGTGTCATGGCTTCCTGTGCTAAATCACACATTTGTGAATTGCTCCATGTGTGGTTTCAATACTTGCATGACTGAGCTCTCACTTGTGCAGTTTTATCATACCAACTATAATATCTTTGCAGTTGTGCTACATGTTTATGTGAATTACCTCTTCACTGCACATAGCCATCCATGTCACTATATGTGTAATGCTGTGTTGTAATTGCTTCTAAATACCTTACCAACATGAGGATTTAACACATTTGTTTTGAGAGCTCTTAAAATAATTTTAATAAGTTGTATCCATGTAGACATTTTTCAGAGTATTACAAGAAGGCTTTCTCCATATTTAAGCCTGTGTTTCTAACTTGACTTATTCATTATGCCATGGGGTTTCCTTGTTGAAAGAGTAAGTTTCTTAAGAGAAAGCTCAACACCAGTATGTCTAGAGGTTCCCGTTTGTCCAGCAGCACTGTCACAAGCATTTCTATATTAGAACACCAAACATTCAAAATGTTGAGTATTCTAATAACGAACCCTATGAATCGAAAATTTAAAACATCAAACATTCAGAACAGCAAATTTTTTCCTAGGGAAAACATTTGCTATTCCAAAACACACAACACAAGCACACCAAACAAACAGCAACCACACACACCTAAACTCTTACACCTAACCCTACACTAAACTATACATATACCACTAACTATCCACTTACCTTAACCCAAACCCTAACGTCTGTCACTATCGCACAGTCACTTCACCAGCACCCTAACCGTACCTCACCTACCCCACCCTAACCCTCATGTCCACACAATTTGCACACTTACCTGACCCACGCTCTAACCCTAACTGACCTAACCTGCCCTAACCCTCACGTCCACACAATCGCACACTTACCTGAACCCGACCCGTAACTTTCCACCACAGCACTGAAAATACCAAAGCAACAGAAATGGACAACCAAATTCTCTCCCTAGGAAAAAATTTGTTTTTTTTTGTTTCTTCGATAATTTCAGCATTCACTGAAAACGGGTCAATACTATAACACTCGAAATTTTGAAGGTTTGGTTTTCTAATCTAGACCCTCAGAAGCATGGTATGTTCAAGGTGTTCTACTTCACATGACTGAAAACTCAAAATGCTGAATTTCATTTGACTGAGACCACAATCCCTAATTTTCAAAATACTGAAAACTCATTTGACTGAGTCTCATTATACTGAAAGCTTACAGTGCTGAATTTCAAAATACTGAACTTAAAGCCATAGACATGATGTGTTTTTCTTCACCTGTGATTTGCTTTTGATATAAAGAAATTCCTATAACTTCAAAGTGCTAACTGTCAGAATACCAGTAGTAGCATAGAAAGTAGTGTTGCAGTGTTTCAAAATGTGCGTATGTCTTGACATTTTTATGGGAAGTATCTAAAGTAATATGGCAGAAGTTTTGTGCGCAGTAGTGTAAGGTAAGTAAAAGGTATATGCCCTTTTCCTCACTGTAGTGCGATACTGGAGTTAGTATATATAGTTGGGGGAGGGCATAGCCCCCCCCTCCTAGTTTGGTTTTATATAGTCCATTTCTCTTAAGAGGGTAAGTAAGTAGTTTTTACGTTTTGAAAAGTGTTATTCATTGGTCGTATAAGTGTGCATGTGTCTGGCTTAAAATTCAGTATTTTGAACTTCAGCATAGTAAGCTTTCATGATAATGCGATTCAATCAAATGAGTTTCGGTATTTTGAAAATTGGGTATTGTGGTCTCAGTCAAATGAAATTCAGTATTTTGAGTTTTCAGTCATGTGAAGTAGACCCATCGGAGGACATGTTGTTCAAGTCCCAAAAGAGAGCTAATGTTGCCCTTTCCCTTTTATGATTCTAACAGTCCCTAAGCAGGTGTGCTTTCTTGTATCTCTGTGTTGGCACATTTGTAATTTGTAGATACATTCAGTAAGAGCTGCTTTAGTTCTAATAAATTAAGGAAACACGCATGAATTACGGAGGAAGAGTCTAGCCTTACATCTTGAAACAATGTATCTGTTTATATAAAATAGTGGTGAGGGAATATGACATGATTATGAGTTACAGACCAGTGATTGGAATATTTGATGGTGAACGTCTTTCCAACTTAAGTTACATGAAATCAGTTAAATAAATCATTCCACACCAAATGTAAGGGATTCAAAGATTATGCTATAGTATTGGCAGAGACAAAAATGCCTGGAGTAAAAAACACAAACTAAATGCAGCAGTTAAAATAACAGCAAGCAGACTTTAATTATTGGGAAACTCTCTATAAATAAGATTTAGATGCAAAAATAATTTCATGAGAACGTATTTGTTTTCCAGGAGCAGAGACTGGAGAAATAAGAGAGACGTTCAAGAGGATAGTAAAAGATAAGAAATTTAAACAACCATTCATGCTGTAATAAATATCATTTGTGAAGAACCATATATACTATATAGCAACATTTGTGACCTGATCTAAAGTTGACATCAACTGTATAAACTGTATATAGTTTTTCTTTCATCAATGTACTACTAAGGTTAAGAAGAACTGATTATTTACATATGTTTTTCTTTTCTAAGACAGACTTTACTAAGACTTAAAAAATTCTATGAGTGGATTGTTTAATTTACCAATGTATGTATACAGTCAAAATTGTTCAACTACTTATGTTAACTGTATAATTTATGAGGATGACTTATGTTCTGCAAATATCACTATGGTCTACTGTAGATAAGATAATTGTCTATGTACCTTGCTCTATACATTTTTCTGTTGATACTGTGCTATACATTTGTTAAAAAATGGAAAAGTAATAAAAATTACATATTGCCAGAGATCATGAAAATGAGAAAATATAAACTTTTGACTAATTAGTCACTAAACATTGGGTGAGAGGGAATGTTATAAAGATCCTCTCATGGGCTAGGTATATCTCAGTCATCCTACATTATTCATAAGTATGGAAAGGTTGGCAGGTATTCTTGCAAGGTAGACAAAGAATACATGGTATTGATACTATGAGGCACAAAAAATAACACTACTGCTTTTTTTCCCTAGTCTTAAAATTATCGACAAGAAATAAAACAAGTAAACTAACAGTTTTATTGACAAACATACACAGTCTTAATAACTGGATTTTTTCTTAAGCAGTCCTTACATAATCATAAAGTGGGCAGCCACGGAGCTATTACTGAACATGTTCTAAAATCTATTACTGCTGTATATGCAGTATCACTGGTGTTGAAGGAAGGGTTTTATGTTTGGTTAAGGAATACATTCTAGTTTTAGAAACACATCAAAAATTGATAAAACATGTTATGGATTGTATTCATGCAATGCTTAATTTCAGAGAGTCTTTCATATTATTTTTAGGTAAATATATAGGATGCCAAAGGTCAGTAAAAGGAAATTACAAGTAAGAGGCATTGCTTATTCTTTAAACACTCTGGTTGAAATCATAATGGGGATTTCAGTCTCTTGGACTTGGTTTGGGGCAGGTCGACAATTTAAATATTTTGAATAGAGTGTTTAGTACACTTTGTATATCAAAATATTTTAAACCAGATTGAGTATAAACTAGGTTGAGAAATATACTAAATATATTAGACACTTCCAGGACTGTTCAGTAAGAAAGGTGCACACATATTATGGCCTATTCCTATTCAATTATGTTCTCATATGCCATGTCCATTTAACAGCAATCCTCTTGTATGATACAATAAGGAAAAAAATGCAGAGGTCAATGACTTTTGAATGCCTACTCTACGGAATATTATTTTTACAGACATGGATGTAAATTAAACATGAAATTTATTGACAAATGCCATTACTAGGTATAAGAAAGCAATAAAACAGTCTAATTATAGAAATATTACTTTTAGAGGTAGTTGAGGCTTTGAAACAACAGCAACAGCAAAAATAATCAATGTCAAAAATAACCTGTTAAAGAGGAAGAAGGCTGGAAGTGGTTAGATTGTCAGAGACACCCAGACTTAAACCCTGTAACTTAGGTATGAGAGGTAAGATTCTTAAGCCTCCACAGCAAATGTTAGGCCTTCTTCAATTTCTTTTAGTTTTTGAGGTAAAGCACTGACGATTATAGTGTGTCATTGTCAGTCACAGAGTTTCACAGTTCTCCGGTTCATAAAATACATGATGGAAAATTTGTTTTTTTGTTAACTTTGAGTGGTTTATTGTAGGCTACTCTTAAATGTGTCCAGCTTTAAAGAACAGCTCTAATTTTACCTCTATTTATGAAAAGCTCTGTCCAACAGCACATCATTTTACCAGACAGTGCTTTGAGGTAAATGGAAATTTAGGATGGATAGACTTAGGACCAGAGTAGTTATGGTGTAAAGAAAGAAAACTGAGTGTAGTAAACAGAACAACATCATCAAAGGAGCCATGTTGTTTGCATGGGATTCATGGTTTCCTTGTTTTGCTGAATGTTGACAGTGTGTTTATTTTTTACCTATCAATAAATTTGGCAGCACAAATTCCGTGAGTTTAATGTTAATATTTAAACTACAAGTACATTTTTTAATCTAGCTTCTTTTTTACAGGCACACAGGTATAAAATGAGTGTGTTTAGGCTACAATGGCATGTCTAATGCAGATGAGTGAGGTCATTAATAGTTAAAAATCTGCTTCCTGTAGTACATGGTTTGATTTCCCTCAACCTTCATTTGTCTTCTATGAGGCTGTGCTAAGTTACTTCACCAGATAGTACTCCTGGTCTGTTCCTGAAAAGGGAACTTGTCGAGTGGGATGTCCCAAGCAGTTAGCCCTTAGATGCTAATAAGCACTTCAGTGTATAATATTTCATTATGAATCTTGGTACATCTCTTATAGTTTAATGGATTGCCAGATGCATTTTCACTAAATATGAGTTTCTAGGGAAGAGTAGTTTACTATTTCTCATCCTAAATCTGTTTTCTACACGAGAGTGATTTGTTTTATTTACAAAATTGCCTTAAGTGTCTTTTCTGTAAAATTTGAAATACACGTTTTAAATGAAATCCAAATCACTTTGATAGGGATAAAAGTGAAGGAAATAATAGTATGGACGCTGTCGCTGACAGGTTTGAACATGACTTATGGTAATTATAGGAGAGAGACAGATAATGGAATATTAGTATGGCTGGTGTCTGACTTATTCATTAACCTATTAGAGCTTCATTGTCAGGATCTGACTGTGTTGACCCTGGGGGTATATAGTGTAACAGTACAGCATTATTAGCCATTCTTTGGATAGAACTGACAAACAGTTAGTGATGTCTGATGTAATAGGTATTCTTGATGACAGAGAAGATCTAGGGATGTCAAAATGAGATGTAGTTGCCCTGCAAGCATGTAACCCCTACCCATAAATAGTACATTCCATGCAGTAATGTGTCTGATTTTGTATGACTCATGAGCTGTTCAACAAAAGCTGCTGCTGTATTTATTGTCATTGTTTTCCTTTATTCATTGCAGTAAAATTTGAATTAATTCACTTATGTGTCTGGATTGTGCAATATAGTCTAAACATGCTGCATTTTAGTAGTCTGAACATGTTACATTTTAGTAACATACTTAAAAAAAAATACTCTGTACAGCCTCCAGCAACTGCAAAGGGGTTGACATTTGTTAAGACATACAGTCTGAATTATTTAGAGTAAAGATCAGAACAGCTGTATCTTCAGCATCCATTATGGGTGGGGGGGTCAGTCATTGTTCATAGGTTCATACTAGGCTATCTGCCCTAGGGCATTTATAAGCCTAGCCAGAGTGTGTTTGGCTTTCTCCACCCATTTTAAATTAATTTTGCTATGCCTTTTTTTGAGGTTAGCATACTGTGCCTCTGTCTAACAGTGACACAGAAGTGATAGCCGGGGTAAACCTACGATCTCTCATCCACTCATCAAGATTCCTCTTGAAGAGAGTCAATGTGGGACTCTGCCTAACCTGAACTGGGATTTTATTCCAGAGTGAAGGGAGCCTCTGGGTTATGAATCTGTCCCTCCAGCATACAAGTCTCTCGAGCGCGTAGCTCGATGGGATTTGGATTGTCTGAGGTGCAGCATGTCCATTAATTCTGGGTTCGACATGGCTTTATACGTCAGGCACAGATCGCCTCTGACCAGGCGGTATGCAACTGAGTAGAGCTGGAGTTTCTTTAACCGGGCAGCATATGGCATCTGTTTGAGCCCTTTGATCCTCTTGGTGAGGTACTTTTGGGGTCTTTTCCAGTTGCTGCAGGTGTCTGGTAAGGTACATCCAAAAAGGGGTATTGTACTCAATTATGGGCCTGATGAGGGATGAGTAAAGAGGTACGATGACCTCCCCTGATCTAGATGTGAATCCCTTCATGATTAGGTGGGCTATATAAAATGTTTTTCTAACCACTTTGGCCACGTGGTTGTCACATGAGAGATTGCTATCAACTTGGGTCCCCAGGTCCCTAATGACTTCTTCTGTACTTAATGGATTACCACCTATGTGGTAATTTGTGGGCACTTTGTTTTTGCCAAAGGGGATGACTATGCACTTTTTGGCGTTTAGCTTGAGGCCATGGCTCTTGCACCAGTTGTCTGTTTCTGTGAGACCCTTTTGGAGGATGCTTGTGTCGGCTGGAGAGTTGATTATGGCACCCAGTTTGCAGTCATCTGCGAACTTGGTCAGCCACAGTCCTTCCGTGTTGGCCTGTACCGCCGAGAAATATATACCGAACAAGAGAGGTCCCAGGACTGAGCCTTGTGGGATGCCACTTGTAACTGGTTTGGAGTCTGACATGGCTCCAGCAATTCTAACCATGTGGGTTCTGTCCTTGAGCCAGTTTGCAACCCATCTAGTGACATAGGGGTTTATATTTAAGCTGGTGAGCTTATCTATAATGCCTGAGTGGGGTATTGTATCGAAGGCTTTTGTGAGGTCCAGGTAGGCTGTGTGGACCACCTTCCCCTCGTCAATGGCCTTGGTGACTGTTTCAAAGAAATCAACCAGGTTTAAGAGGCAGGATCTGCCCTTAACAAAGCCAAACTGGGTAGGATCCAGTGTCTGTAGGTCCCCAATATCTTTATTTATGAGGTCCATGATGATCCTTTCCATAGCTTTGCAGAGCAAGCTAGTCAGGCTTATGGGGCGATAGTTTCCAGGATCCGTTGAGGCACCACCTTTGTGGAGAGGGACCACTGCTGCTGTACGCCACTCTTTGGGTACATATCCTGTAGTAAGGCTAAGATTGAACAGTAGTTTTATGTTTGGGTTTAGCTCTTCTTGGAGTTCATGTAGGACACAGCCTGAGACACCATCTGGTCCCATTGATGCTGTGTTTTTTGCTTTGGAGAGGGCGGCTCTTACCTGAGCATCTGAGATGTCAGGGGGGCAGCACTCTGTTGGGATAGATATTTGCCCTTTTGGTGGGGAGAGGGGGGGAGTTTGCACTGAACCTGTCAGCTAGGATGTTGGCAATGTCTGTGGGCTCGGTGTATTTTTTGTCATTTTGGACTAATTCTGAGCATATCTGGGAATTCCCACCCAGGTTCCTAACATAACTAAAGAAAGCCTTGTGATTATCCTTAGTATTCTGTGCAATTTTTCTCTCAAAGCTGGCCTTAGACGATTTTATGAGTGCCCGTAGTTTTTTGCTAATACTGATCAGAGATGCCTTCCCTTTTTGGGATTTTGCTCTATCATGTAGTAGCTTCCTCCTCCTATTGTATAGTTTGTTCATGGCTGGGGTCCACCAGACAGGACGTCTGCCTTTGGAGGATTGGGTCTTGGTTTTATTTGGGATTGCATGATCCATGCATTCCTGATTGTGTTCATAGAATGCGTTTATAAAGGATTCTGCGGTCTGGGCCGTATTTTCCACAGGCCCGGGGGCTTTGAAGGATTTCGCCTCGATTTTGAGGCGTGTGAAATTTGCTTTAGAGAAGTTTTTCACTGTGGTTTTCTGGGCAGGGGGTGGGGTCGGGATGTGAATATCCAGTGAGATTAGTTTATGGTCTGATCTTACCAGTGAGGGATACACTTCTGGTCTGGAGCATAGTGTCCCCATGTTGGTGATGATCAGGTCCAGTATGTTTTCCCCTCTTGTGGGAGTGGTAACAAGTTGTTCCATAGCATTTGAGTTTATGAATTCTAGGAACCTTTGGGCTAGGGTGTTGGAGCAAGAGTAATGCTCCCAGTCTATGTTACATACGATTGTTATACACTCCACTCTAAAACACTGGATTGTAAAGGATTTTCATCCAAAACTGTTACTCTGGCATATAGCGCAGAGGACTAAAGCTCCAACTTGTTAATGAGCTGCTTGCTGTGGCAAGGTTGGAAGGTTTTAATCTTTCCACCTTTATTTACATACTGTGTGACATTCAGCAAGCTACTTAACCAGACAATGCTTTGGAGAAATTAGGAATCTGGGCTGGGCTCCTTAATGGTCTTCTCCACTGTATGCCTAGTAACTTTTAACCTGTCATAGGTACTTGCCAACCATTCCCTATTGCATTGCTGATCTAGTCCAAGAACTGTTATGGAAAAATCACAACTACTCTGATTGTTTAATGTAACATATGCAATTTATTCTTCAAGGGCAGCAGGCATTGCATTTGTAGATGAAGCACTGAAATCCAAAGTTGTCTTTCAGCAGCAACTTCTGCATTAGTAATAGCTCTCATTAATGTAGAATTATTCAGATGACTTACTTCTGCAGAGATTGTGCAAATTGACTTAGCATATGTTATCAGATGGTTAATATTTCTTATGCTCATAAATACTCTTCTGTTTAAACTTTGCTACACATGGCTGCATCTTACGGTATGATGATTGTGATCTTTATATGATTTCAAGTTGTTCACCCACAGCTACCAATTAAGTACAAGTGAATATAACTGCTCATGGGGTGGGGGCCACTCTATGGATGAAAGAACCTGATGCTCTCATCATCTGGTCATTTTTAAACATTTTTTAATCCAGCTTTGCAGGACTAGTGTGTAAGCATGTGAATTAAGTTGTAATACTTTGGCTACTGCATGTTTATGTGTAACAAATTTAAAACGTGACATTGGTCATTATTATTTATTTTATTTACACAGCAATCTGAGAAGGATTTGGTTAGCAATACAGCTATAACTGCTGGGTTTGGGGGATGGCATTGGATATAATGTACACATAATCCACCACTGGTCAGATGCATTTTCAATGAATGTGTGTTCTAATGGAAGAGAAGTTTACTGTTGCTAAGTTTGTTTTCATTGTGATACGGCAAGGGAAGTGAAATAAATTGCAAATCTCTTTACAAAATGTTAAAAAACTGTTTAATGGTGACAAAGGAAATATTAACAAGTAATAGACCAAAATAGACATCCTTCACCTTTCCATATCAAAGACATAATTTTAAACATATTAAGTTGGATTTTATTAACTCCAGTGGCAGAGATGAAATGACTAACCATCACTTGACATTGCTCAGGGAAAATCGGTGATATCCCATTGCAGATATCTAAAGCAACCTCTGGTACTGCTCAGATACCCCATGCTTGGAAATTTGCAACAGTAAGTTTCCATATATACTAGAAAAGGTGCACATGATTGCCTAAGTAATTTTAGATGCATCAGTCTGATGTCAAACACTGGAAAAGTAATGCAGTCACCTGCACTCACAGCATTACTTACAAAATTAGATTCATAAGTAAGTACTAGGCTAACTGCCCCTGCAGGCCATTTTAAGGGAATTGTGTGAACTCACTGAAGATCGTTTCAGCAATGGTAAGTCAAAAAGTAACTGCTGAAACCACCTTTGGTGAACATTTTTTTTCAAGGTGACAAGCTCCCCTATACCCTCATGTTGGGGAGATGCACACACATCCCCCAAACACATGTATATAGCAACACAAACAACAAAACAGTAAAAAAATATTGTAAATCAAATCAAACAACAAAGGCCAGGTCACTAAATTTATTATAACAAAACGATAAAATACTCATGCCTCAGCTCAAAAAAGCTTTCGAGGAGTAAAAAAAAAGCACAGAATCACTCAACTTAAATAGTATTAAAAGCATCCCCTCCTTATTACATAATTAATCAATTAAAACATCAAACAAAACATTTCCAGTTCCATTCTACATTTAAGCCAGCAGCAGTCAGAGCTGCACATTTTAAAATTAAACACACGTTTCCATTTTAAGCTTAGCCAGTTTCTCTTTTGATGTTTAACTTAATTTACTATCCTGTTGGTGATAGAGTGGCCTTTCCCATCCCTTGGCTAATAATTATATATTACCACTATTGAGAATAACTGGAATATAGGTTCATAGCAATTTATATCACCCCTTATGGGACTGAAACCCAAAATTCATCTTTTTAGGAGGCCAATGCTTTATCTATTAGGCAATTGGAGTCTGAATTAGAACAGTTCGGCATATATAATGTCCATCAACATGCATACATGAAGGACAGCCATTGCTACTTGTTATTTTTTAATAGTAATGTCGTTATGGCTGTTGAGCAAAAAACACAAATGAATGTGGTCTTTATTGATCTTTCTTCAGCATTTGATAGGCCGGGTCACAATACACTGATGCAGAAACTGTAAGATATATTTATCTACATCAGGACTGCATGGTAGAACGATTAGCAAAAATGAAGTGGCAAATAAACTTCATGGGTAGGGATATAGGTATGATCTTGGATACCCCAGGGGTTGATTATGAGATTTTATCTGTTTAGCCTACATATCTTGTACATTAGCATATATTTACCCATATATATATATATTTATTCATTTTATTTAAATGAATTCATTTCTATAAAACCTTTATTAAAATTAAGGGCAGCTAAGCTTTAAGGTTTTTGAAAAAAACTTTTTTAAAAGTGGCCACTAGATGGCACTCACTTACAAAGACTGGTGTGCTTTTAACTTTACTATAGAAGAAAGTAGAGTATTAAATACATAATTAAGTAAAAACTTGTAGTCTTCACCAAAAGGTTCAACAAAATTTTTAACAAGGTTTTTTTTTAACATTTACATGCTGAAATATATATTTTTGTTTCATTATGTATTTAAATATTGTCAGATTTATATAAGAGAACAAGTCCATGTCCATTCGTACTTTTTATGAAATTGTCCCTTTAAAATTTTAATTAATTAGAGTAATTGGAATTTAACTATTAGGTTGGTTCCACTTTATATATGGCATTATTTTACACTATTTATCTGATGAAGTCTGTGAAATAAGACGAAAACGCTGTGATTCATATTTAAGGCGTTTATGAACTCTTCGTTGGTCTGATTTGTGGCTTTTCTTTGGCTAATAAAATCTCATTGTGGACTTTTTCGTCTCTCGCTTTGCACCTTTTTGGATTTATTGGTTTATTTTTGGTGCAATTTTCCACCTTTTGTTGTTTTCATAATTATGACAATTGCTGAATAAACCACAATAAATGTCTGCATCACTTCTACCACAGGGTTCTGTGAGGACACAGCTTCAGTAACAGCTATGTATTCCAGAGGTATTTGGACCAGGCAATTGCTCATTCAGAGACTGTGTTATTGATGTAGACTTT
>NC_056726.1:1544698147-1544745975 GCF_019279795.1 Protopterus annectens
GATGATTCGACTATCATCAGCACTGCCTCCAACCTGGCAGACCTCACTGCTTCAACCCAAGACACCTTCAACCTAATAGAAAATGGTTCTCAAGTCGACAACTAGTTCTCAACCCCAACAAAACAAAACTACTTACTTTCTCACCCACTAACAAGACTCTTCCCCCACCTTCTCTATTACATCCTCCAATGGAATCACTATATCACCAGAAGCTCACACAAAGCTATTAGGTGTTACCATTGATAACTCCCTTAAATTTGACACCCATTTCAATCTTACCATCAAAACCGTCAATAAAAGCTTGGCTCTCTCTATAAAGTAAAACACTTTCTCACTCCTCACGCTAAAATTACAATTGCCAGCACACACCTACTATCAACTTTTTCTATGCCTCCCCTCTTTACAAACCTAAACAAGACAACCCTTAACAAACTTGCTTCTTGTTACAATCACATAGCTAGATTTGCCACAAATTCCACCTTTAGAACGCACCACTGCACTAACTTGAAGCAACTAGGGTGGTTAGAGTTTTCCAGCCAACTCCATTTCAACCAACTCAAAACTGCTCACCAGATACTGTATCACCCAGAGAAAACACCAGCTCTGAAAAACATCATTAACCCCTATATTAACCTGCAATCTTTACGCTCCTCCAATAAGATCTTAGCTCAAACTACCAAAGCCAATAATTCTGCTGGGGATTCTCTATTCTCAAACTTTGTAGGTAAAATGTGGAACTCCCTACCGACCATGCTCACCTCAGAACCCTCACTCCTACAATTCAAAAAAAAGCTTAAACCCCATCTCAATACTCTCTGGCAATGCCCCTGTTCCAAACCTGATTAACCACTATCATTTATCCTTCTCTTACCTCACTATCCTTAACCGCTTTTTAACAAGGCGCCTCGCCTTTGTAACTGACCTATGTTTTTTTTTATATGCTGCTGCTGTTTTTTTTTCCCAAGATGTGATGTATCTTTATATTGTATTTAGAACTCAACTATCTTCCTTTTTTTGCATTAACAATGTTCATATGTCTGTTATGTACTTGGAGCTTTTCTCCCCGGGCCTCCGCTGAAAATGGACATGTATCCAGTCGGACTCTCCCGGTTAACAAATGTAAAATAAATAAATAAATAAATTCTTTCAACACCAGTGATACTGCATATACAGCAGTAATAAATTTTTCGAACATGTTCAGTAATAGCTCCGTGGCTGCCCACTTTGTGATTATGTAAGGACTGCTTAAGAAAAAATCCAGTTATTAAGACTGTGTATGTTTGTCAATAAAATTGTTAGTTTACTTGTTTTATTTCTTGTCGATAATTTTAAGACTAGGGAAAAAAAGCAGTAGTGTTAATTTTTGTGCCTCAAAGTATCAATACCATGTATTTTTTGTCTACCTTGCAAGAATACCTGCCATCCTTTCCATACTTATGAATAATGTAGGATGACTGAGATATACCTAACCCATGAGAGGATCTTTATAACATTCCCTCTCACCCAATGTTTAGTGACTAATTAGTCAAAAGTTTATATTTTCTCATTTTCATGATCTCTGGCAATATGTAATTTTTATTACTTTTTCCATTTTTTAACAAATGTATAGTACAGTATCAACAGAAAAATGTATAAAGCAAGGTACATAGACAATTATCTTATCTACAGTAGATCATAGTGATATTTGCAGAACATAAGTCATCCTCAAATTATACAGTTAACATAAGTAGTTGAACAATTTTGACTGTATACATACATTGGTAAATTAAACAATCCACTCAGAATTTTTTATGTCTTAGTAATAAAGTTTGTTTTAGAAAAGAAAAACATATTTAAATAATCAGTTCTTAACCTTAGTAGTACATTGATAAAAGAAAAACTATGTACAGTTTATACAGTTGATGTCAACTTTAGATCAGGTCACAAATGTTGCTATATAGTATATGTGGTTCTTCACAAATGATATTACAGCATGAATGGTTGTTTAAATTTCTTATCTTTTACTGTCCTCTGAACGTCTCTCTTATTTCTTTAGTCTCTGCTCCTGCAAAACACATATTTTCTCATGAAATTATTTTTGCATCTAAATCTTATTTATAGAAAGTTTCCCAATAATTAAAGTCTGCTTGCTTCATAGGTTCATAGGTTCATACTAGGCTATCTGCCCTAGGGCATTTATAAGCCTAGCCAGAGTGTGTGTGGCTTTCACCACCCCTTAGGATGAGAATACTATACCCATTAATTTGCTGTGCCTCTGTCCAGCAGTGATACAGAGATGATTCCCGGGGTAAACCTACGATCTCCCATCCACTCGTCAAGATTTCTCTTGAACAGAGTCAGTGAGGGGCTCTGCCTCACATGGACTGGGATTCTGTTCCATAGTGTAGGGAGTCTCTGGGTGATGAATCTGTCCCTCCAGCACATCCTATTTATATCCGTGTTGAGGTTTAAGTCTCTTGCTCTCGTGGCTCTGGTGGATTTGGATTTTTGAGGTGGAGCATGTCCATTAATTCGGGTTGGACATGGCCTTGTATGTCAGGCACAGATCACCTCTGAGCAGACGGTATGTGACTGAATAGAGCTGGAGTTTCTTCAGTCGGGCATCGTATGACATATGTTTGAGCCCCTTTATCCTTTTGGTGAGGAACATTTGGGGTCTTTCCAACTGCTGCAAGTGTCGGGTAAGGTACATTCCGAATGGGCGTTGTACTCAATCATTGGTCTGATAAGTGAAGAGTACAGGGGTACAATGACCTCTCCTGATCTGGATGTTAATCCCTTCATGATCAGGTGGGCAATGTAGAAGGTCTTCCTAACCACTTTGGCAATGTGAGTGTCAAAAGAGAGGTTACTGTCAACTTGGGTCCCCAGGTCCCTGATAACTTCTTCCGTGTTTAATGGATTACCCCCTATGTGGTAATTAGGGGTTACCTTGTTTTTCCCAAAGGGTATGACTATACATTTTTTGGCATTTAGCTTAAGGCCATGGCTCTGGCACCATTTATCCATTTCTATGAGACCTTTCTGGAGGATGTCTGTGTCTGATGGAGTGTCAATTATGGTGCCCAGTTTGCAGTCATCTGCAAATTTTGTCAGCCACAATCCCCCGATGTTTGCCTGCACTTCAGAAAAATAAATGCCGAACAAGAGGGGGCCCAGGACTGAGCCCTGTGGGACACCGCTCGTGACCGGCTTAGGGTCTGACATGGCACCAGCAACTCTAACCCTGTGTGTTCTGTCCTTGAGCCAGTTTGCAACCCATCTTGTGACATATGGGTTTACATCTAAGCTGGTGAGCTTTTCTATGATGCCCGAGTGGGGTATTGTTTCGAACGCTTTTGGCTAGGTCAAGGTAGGCTGTGTGAACTGCCTTACCCTCATCAATGGCCTTAGTGACTGTTTCGAAAAAGTCGACCAAGTTCAAGAGGCAGGATCTGCCCTTGACAAAGCCAAATTGGGTAGGATCCAATGTCTGTAGGTCCCCAATGTCTTTATTTATGAGTTCCATTATGATCCTCTCCATAGCTTTGCAGACAAGGCTCGTCAAGCTTATGGGGCGGTAATTTCCAGGATCCGTAGAAGCACCGCCTTTGTGGAGTGGGACCACAGTTGCCGTACGCCATTCTTTGGGTACGTATCCTGTAGTAAGGCTAAGATTAAACAGCAGCCTTATGTGTGGGTTTAGTTCCTCATTGAGTTCGTGTAGCACACAGCCAGGGACACTGTCCGGTCCCATTGATGCTGTGTTTTTTGCTTTAGAGAGAGCAGCTCTCACCTGGGCATCTGAGATGTTTGGGAGGCTAGACTCTGGTGGGATAGATATTTCTCCTTTTGAGGGGAGGGAGGGGAGAAATTTGCACTGAACCTGTCTGCCAGTATGTTGGCAATGTCTGTGGGTTCAGTGATTTTTTTATCATTTTGGACTAATTCTGAGCATATCTGGGAGTTTCCACCCAGGTTTCTAACATAGCTAAAGAAGGCTTTATGATTGTCTTTTGTGTCATTAGCGATTTTTCTCTCAAAGCTGGCCTTGGATGATTTTATGAGTGATCGTAGTTTTTTGCTAGTATTGATCAGAGATGCCTTCCCTTTTAGGGATTTTGCTCTGTCATGTAGTAGCTTTCTCCTCTTGTTGTAGAGTTTGTTTATGGCTGGAGTCCACCAGACTGGGGGCCTGCCTTTGGTGGAAAGGGTCTTGATTTTATTAGGGATTGCTTGATCCATACATTCCTGGAGGTGCTCATAGAAGGCATTTGTAAGGGTTTCAGCAGAGTGGGTTGTGGTTTCCACTGGCTCGGGGGCCTTGAAGGATGCCACTCCAGTCTTAAGAAGTGTGAAGTTTGCTTTTGAGAAGTTCTTCACTGTGGTCTTTTTTGCTGGGGGTGGGGGCGGGATGTGGATCTCCAGTGAGATTAATTTATGGTCTGATCTCACCAATGAGGGATATACTTCCGGTGTGGAGCATTTTGTCCCCATGTTTGTGATGATCAGGTCTAGTATATTTTCTCCTCTTGTGGGAATGGTGACTAGTTGTTCCATAGCATTTGAGTTTATGAACTCAAGGAACCTTTGGGCTAGGGTGTTGGGGCTTGAGTAATGTTCCCAGTCTATGTTTGGGTAGTTGAAGTCACCCAATATGATGGTGTTTGGAGAGACATTCATACTCTCCAGTGTCTTCAGGAAGGCTGTGTGGGTTTCCTGAGTTTGAGAAGGTGGTCTGTAGCATGTTACAAACTGTAGGGCAGTTTTACCTATGGTTAATTGCACCTGGATGGTCTCCGATGCTTCGTGCGTTGCCACTAACCTGGAGGTGTGGGTATCCTTTATGAATATGGATACTCCCCTCCTTTTGTGGTTCGGTCCGGATTTTGGGGCTGGAACGCATGATATGAGGTATAACCTGATAGTGCTGGGGTGCTCTCAGGAGCCTTGAACCAGGTTTCAGTCACAGCACAGACATCGATGTTCTCCATACTGAGGAGGGCTTCGAGGGCGTGCATCTTGAGGTTTAGACTTCTGGCATTGAGCAGTATTACCCTTAGTTTTTCTCCATTTTTGTTTTCTAGGCCGGTAGGTTTATCATTTGAGCCTTGCCTAAAAAAGGCACTATGGGGGTGGCAAGAGCCTTTGCCAATATCCGGAAGCCCAGGTGCAAGCTGTCCCTTGCGAAGCAGCGTGGCTTGTCAAGCATGTCATCCCAGGCAGACAGACATTGGATCCCCTTAGAATGACACCAGTAATTAAGCCAATTATTAAAGCTGATCATTTTGTCTCTGTATTGTGGCATCATTTTTGGTGAGGGTAGGATACTGCTCAGGGTCAGGGTCATACCGGCCTGGGCTACATAATCTGAGAGCTCCTCTATGTCTCTTTTCATGTAGTCCAGGGAGGTACGTCTCAGGTCGTTCACACCGGCATGGACAATGACTGAGTCATACTTGTACTTGCTGTGGAGTGACCTGAGTGCTTGTGTTATGTGGTGGATTCTAGCGCCTGACAGGCAGCTTACTGTGATCTTTTCCTTGTTCAGTCTGGTGAGTGGGACGTCAGTGTGTTTGACTATGGAGTCACCTATAACAAGTGTGTCTGGCATTGTGTTTGGCCTTAAGGGCTGTGACTGTTTAGCACACTGACTTTGAGAACTATGTGTTGCATGTCTTATGTCTTGAGGTGGCAGTTGCTTGGGTGTCTGCTTTGGAGGCCTCTGTAGTTTTGGTAGATTTTTGATCAGTGCCTCCGAGTATGTCTTTGTGTGTTTATGTGTTTGTTTTGCAGTTGTGATAGTTCTATGTGAAACTGGGTTTGTGGTGTGCGTGGTTTCCTTCTCCTCCTGTCTGGTCTTGCCAGTCCTGAGTTGAAAGAGCTCAGCCTCCAGTTTGGCTATATAGTTGCATCTCTCACATGTATTTGTGTTTTGTGGGAGGAGTGGGTTGTCTGTGTACATGAGGCAATTGTAACATTGCCTCAAGATGCCCAGGTTTACCAGCTGAACAGGAGAGGACGCTAGCAACTGACCCTTCGACATGCTAGAAAAAGTGATAAAGTTTGCTGTGTAACTGAGTCAGAAGGGACCTATAGGGAAATGGGTACTCAAGGGGATTCTAGGCTAATGTAGTACTTTGTTTAGTATACAAGTACTTTACCTATATAAAAATGCTTTAGGAGCAAGTGCTGAGCTTTACCTATATAAAAATGCTTTAGGAGCAAGTGCTGAGCTTTTGAGATAGAGAATAGACTGTTTAGATTGCAAATAGAGAATGTTTAGATTGCAAGTAGAGAAGTTCTAAGGGAAAAATTGAAAAGCAGACTTTACGGAGCCAGAAATAGTTTAACCTTGTTTAACCGGCGCTGCCCGATGGTGCTCTATGGGCAACTCCGCGCTAAATCACGCAAAAGCGCGCTAAAGTGGGCTTTATAGCAGGGGGTTGAAAAGAGCTAGGAATTGACCCAAAATGGCCAATAGACTACAAGTTTCTGGCTGGAACCACTGCTCTAGGGACAAACAGGCCGCTCAGTGCTCCCCACTCCCACTGGTGAACAAAGACGCTTCCCTTTATCCAAATAAGGATATGGAATAGCACAGGAACTAAGACAAAGCCCAGAGGTCAGCAAACTCTGAAGACTGGACTATTCTAGTTCAGTAAGGCGAGAAAACAAGATTTTTTTTTTTTTTCTTTTTTGCAGGAAACAGAAGAAAAACAGACAGTAAATGCTATAAATGCTTTTAAACGGCTAGCACACTTGAGTGTGTTAGCCTACAGGTAAAATTAAGTAACAAATAACTTTTTTTAAAAGTGCAAAACAGTTAATCAACACAAAAACAGTTTAAATAGAATGCAGAGCTGTATGAACAGGCGAAAAAGCAGTCGCTAAGCAGTAAATAATCAAAAAGCCAGAAAAAAAATACTTAAATCAGGAAAAAGTCACTCTTTTGCTCTCTGCTGCTTGTAGAACTCAGCAGGACACCACGAGGAGCTGTGTTGAGTTGAATACAAGCGAAAAAGCGCGCTAAAGCGGGCTTTATTACAGGGGGCTGAAAGAGCTAGGAATTGACCCAAAATGGTCAATAGACTACAAGTTTCTGGCTAGAACCGCTCCTCTAGGGACAAATAGGCCGCTCAGTGCTCCCCACTCGCACTGGTGAACAAAGACGCTTCCCTTTATCCAAATAAGGATATGGAATAGCACAGGAACCAAGACAAAGCCCAGATATCAGCAAACTCTGAAGACTGGACTATTCTAGTTCAGTAAGGTGTGAAAACAAGGTTTTTTTTTTTTTTTTTTTGCAGAAAACAGGCAGTAAATGCTATAAATGCTTTTAAGCGGCTAGCGCACTTGAGTGTGTTAGCCTACAGGTAAAATTAAGCAACAACTAACTTTTTAAAAGTGCAAAACAGTTAACTGCTGTATTTAGTTTGTGTTTTTTACTCCAGGCATTTTTGTCTCTGCCAGTACTATAGCATAATCTTTGAATCCCTTATATTTGGTGTGGAATGATTTATTTAACTGATTTCATGTAACTTAAGTTGGAAAGACATTCACCATCAAATATTCCAATCACTGGTCTGTAACTCATAATCATGTCATATTCCCTCACCACTATTTTATATAAACAGATACATTGTTTCAAGATGTAAGGCTAGACTCTTCCTCCGTAATTCATGCGTGTTTCCTTAATTTATTAGAACTAATGCAGCTCTTACTGAATGTATCTACAAATTACAAACGTACCAACACAGAGACACAAGAAAGCCCACCTGCTTAGGGACTGTTAGAATCATAAAAGGGAAAGGGCAACATTAGCTCTCTTTTGGGACTTGAACAACACGTCCTCCAATGGGTCTACTTCACATGACTGAAAACTCAAAATACTGAGTTTCATTTGACTGAGACCACAATACCCAATTTTCAAAATACCGAAAACTCATTTGATTGAATCGCATTATCCTGAAAGCTTACAATGCTGAAGTTCAAAATACTGAATTTTAAGCCAGACACATGCACACATACTACCAATGAATAATACTTTTCAAAACATAAAAACTACTTACTTACCCTCTTAAGAGAAATGGACTATATAAAACCAAACTAGGTGGGGGGCTATGCCCTCCAACTATATATACTAACTCCAGGATTGCACTACAGTGAGGAAAAGGGCATATACCTTTTACTTACCTTACACTACTGCGCACAAAACTTCTGCCATATTACTTTAGATACTTCCCATAAAAATGCCGAAACATATGCACATTTTGAAACACTGCAACACTACTTTCTACGCTACTACTGGTATTTTGACAGTTAGCACTTTAAAGTTATAGGAATTTCTTTTTATCAAAAGCAAATCACAGGTGAAGGAAAACACATCATGTCTATGGCTTTAAGTTCAGTATTTTGAAATTCAGCACTGTAAGCTTTCAGTATAATGAGACTTAGTCAAATGAGTTTCAAGTATTTTGAAAATTAGGGATTGTGGTCTCATTCAAATGAAATTCAGCATTTTGAGTTTTCAGTTATGTGAAGTAGAACCCCTTGAACATACCATGCTTCTGAGGATCTAGATTAGAAAACCAAACCTTCAAAATTTTGAGTGTTATAGTATTGACCCGTTTTCAGTGAATGCTGAAATTATCGAAGAAACAAAAAAAAACATTTTTTTTCCTAGGGAGAGAATTTGGTTGTCCAATTCTGTTGCTTCAGTATTTTCAGCGCTGTGGTGGAAAGTTACGGGTCGGGTTCAGGTAAGTTTGTGATTGTGTGGACGTGAGAGTTAGGGCAGGTTAGGTCAGTTAGGATTAGAGCGTGGGTCAGGTAAGTGTGCAAATTGTGTGGACATGAGGGTTAGGGCGGGGTAGGTGAGGTATGGTTAGGGTGCTGGTGAAGTGACTGTGCGATAGTGACAGACCTTAGGGTTTGGGTTAAGGTAAGTGGATAGTTAGTGGTGTATGTATAGTTTAGTGTAGGGTTAGGTGTAAGAGTTTAGGTGTGTGTGGATTGCTGTTTGTTTGGTGTGCTTGTGTTGTATGTGTTTTGGAATAGCAAATTTTTTCCCTAGGAAAAAATTTGCTGTTCTAAATGTTTGAGGTTTTAAATTTTCAAAGCATAGAGTTCATTATTAGAATACTCAACATTTTGAATGTTCGGTGTTCTAATATAGAAATGCTTGTGACAGTGCTGCTGGACAAATGGGAGCCTCTAGACATACTGATGTTGAGCTTTCTCTTAAGAAACTTACTCTTTCAACAGGAAACCCCATGGCATAATGACTAAAGTCAAGTTACAAACACATGCTTAAATATGGAGAAAGCCTTCTTGTAATACTCTGAAAAATGTCTACATGGATACAACTTATTACAATTATTTTAAGAGCTCTCAAAACAAATGTGTTAAATCCTCATGTTGGTGAGTTACTTAGAAGCAATTACCACACAGCATTACACATATAGTGTCATGGATGACTATGTGCAGTGAAGAGGTAATTCACATAAACATGTAGCACAACTGCAAAGATATTATAGTTGGTATGATAAAACTGCACAAGTGAGAGCTCAGTCATGCAAGTATTGAAAGCAAACATGGAGCAATTCACAAATGTGTGATTTAGCACAGGAAGCCACAACACTCAACTATCCTGATCACCAGGATCTGTCAGTATACAGGATCTTTACTGATCTTCAGATCCTATTAGCAAAAATCAGTATTAGCATGAAACATGCGTTAGTGGCTGCCTTTAGGACCAGAGTCTGGGAAACTGATATCCCTGCTCTCAGTGCTGCAGGTGACTCCATCAGATGTTAAAGCATAGAGAATGTCAGCGCCTGGCCAAAAATAAAGTACATGTCCAGAGAGGGGGACACAAGCCAGTTAAGGATTTAAGCAGATCTTTATTCAGTGATGGATGCTTGTACATCATTGAAAGGATAAGGATACATTAAAGGAATTGGTCAGGTGTGACACATGAGCAAAGCTAATAGACCTTTTGGTGTTGCAGCAACAGCAGCTTGAAGGAGTTTAGGTTTGTTTTGAGTGAGAGAGCAATCAAAATCCAGACTTCAGAAAAGTGAGAATTCAATGAGTCACCTGCAGTGGTGCCTGTTTTGTTGACAGCTATGCAATGGTAAGATAACACATAGTAGCTTGATCAAGTTCAATTTTGCTTTGGTCAGAAGTAACGGTGAATGAGTATTGCTTAGGTATGCACAGAAGTAAGAATTAGAGACATGTTTCATTGAAGATAGATTCCATGTGTTTGGGTTGGAAAGTGTTTCAGGTTTTTGACAGATGTATGAAATTATCAGCATACTGAATAATTGTATACATTTACTTGGTGCACATAGATGGTTTATGGAAACATTGAATAGCTTAAGGTAGATCCTTGTACCACCCCTATATGCACTGAGAAATGGAGACTGGTCATTTCCCATTTTGCAGCTTAAAGTCCATCATTGAGGTAACAGATGAACTAGGCAAGAGAGGAGTAGTTAAATCCTAGGAAGAAAATCAGTAGAGCAATCACTGGTAAATGGCTCAAAAGCTTTTGAGAAGGTACTCTGCATGTCTGTTACTCGACATGGACGTAGCATAGAATTGTGCTGAGACTGGACACTAATGTACAAGTCAGTAATTTGCTTGTACTAAAATATAGAGCCACTATTGAACACATTTTCTAAGATGTTTGATGGGGAAGATAGTAAGGCTATTGACCTGCATTTGGAGGTATCAGTAGAGAAGTCACAAGTTAGCTTTCTGTCCACTTACACTACACAAAGCGCTGCACAACATGTGAATGCATCCAACTGCCTGTGGGATCATAATAGCCCTAGACTACTTACAAGGGAAATTAAGTTGGTAT
Source organism: Protopterus annectens (assembly GCF_019279795.1). Classification (NCBI taxonomy): domain Eukaryota; kingdom Metazoa; phylum Chordata; order Ceratodontiformes; family Protopteridae; genus Protopterus; species Protopterus annectens. The sequence continues at coordinate 1,544,709,000 of NC_056726.1, forward strand.
TAATACTAATGCAAGGCCATTTTATCTTAAAGTAGAAGGCAGGCTTAATGTTGTACTTGGCCAGATACTACAGATGAAAAGGGAGTTAGACGCTTAGATTACCCACTTAGCTGTACATTTGTCTTTTGATACACTTACCAAATAGTTGTACATTTCTAGAGAGCATGACTTCAGGGAATGGCTTATAGCAGCACTTTAATTCAAATGGCAAGTTTTAAGTGTTTCATTTTGAGAAATTGATTGCTTACTGCTTGTACAAGAGATTTGTGACAGACAAGAGGAAATAAGGGCATCCAGCAAGATATGGGTGGATTGTGAGAAAGGCAACAATCAAGCACATGTCACAATACCCCCAGCCCCTGTAATGGGGGGCAGAAAAAAGGTTGGTGACATTTGTAAACAGTTCTGAAATAGGACAGCATTTCAGATTGTTATGGTTTCTGCACAGCTGGGCAAGCTTTGGGTTTTAAATTTGTAAAGAAAATGTTTAACTGCCTTATTTGATGATTCTGCAGTCTAATACCATGGGATTAGATGTTTTCCATGCGATTCTCACATTTGGATGTCAGTAAGGAAATCTCTTGAACAAATAGTGTCATAAGAGAAACAGCATATTAAATCATATGCTAATTTTAATTTTCCCTCACAGGAGGGATTTGATGAAAACCACAGTAAATACTCTGAATAGAAAATTACCATGGATACTACCAGCTGGCACATACCACAGGGCATGATATTGGACTGCTTCAGAGGAGCAGTATTAAACCTATGCTGTTCCAAGAAGTGGAATTGCATAGCAATGGTTAATGTGTTTACTTTGGGGCAAAGTGTTCAATGCTCAGCTCTGAAAAGGTTATTGTGCCTCAAGGGCAGCTTAGTACTTGCATGTCAACTTGTTGCACTTGTGTTGTAGCACCTGCAGTCACTTCTATTGGACGATCTCAACTCTTATGAGAGTCCCAAGTAAGATATAGCAGCTTCTTGATCTGCATTGCCCTTCCATCTGCCAGGTACAGGGAGTGTGTTAACCACATCTGTGGAACACAAAGCTGTAGTTGCAAGCTCACTTCCAGTCATGTTTAGATTTGTCACTTACCAGTTACATCATTTACTTTTTGAACTAAAGTTAGTTACCACATCAGAGCCCCTGTTGGTATGCAGTTGAAAGTTCTGTGACTAGCTGGCATAGTAATGTGAAGTGATATGAAACTCCTGTATCCTGCATCAAATACTACCATGGTCACACCATCTGAGTGAAATGTAAAATTAAAAACCCAATGAAGCCCATTAGTAAAAGCAGCATTTATGGTGATTGTGCTCCACTATTATTTGTAGTAAATGTAGTGCACTACCACCAACACTAAACACCTACTGCATAGTAGGTTGTAAAATATGAAGACACTTTCTAGCTTGAAATGGGTATTCTCATGTGGACAGAGCCATTAAAAGTTTAGAATTCCAAACAAGGCCTCATAGTCTCTTTAAAATGAGTTAAACTCACTTCTCTCTCACCACAATTCCTACACCATTTTTAGCCTACCCTCCACCTGAGTAGTAGACTCTGGATCCCAAGAAAAGTTTGTTTTTTCCTACACTGCCCTTCCATCTCATCTCTTGGATACACAGATGTCCACTTCTAAGCTGCAGCCCATCAGTGAACTTACATTAAGTATAGCAATTCTCAGGTTGGTTTTACATCCAGCTTTTGCTCACAGATCCCAGGCTGGGCATCTAGACACCAGCCAGTAGCTTATTGACCCAGGACTGCTCAGCTTTAAGGTGGGCACACTGGCCAATAGGGGCACATATACCCCTCCCACCATTAGCATGGCTCCCTGGTGTGGGTCCAAGTTTAACACACTGGTAACTACCCATGCCCATTTTTGTCAACATGGCAGAATCTAGAGCCATATTTTACACCATTGCATAGCTAGCCCTGCCACAGCACACAGTCTGATCTGTGTTTTCCTATCTTGAGAATGTTGCACACCACAGTAGATAACCAAAGTGGGTGGTCTGTACAACTCTTCCCCCTGTAGGACTCCATGTAGTGTCTGTGCTGCTGTCCCCCACAGCTCCATTCATTGGAGAGTTTGGGATGAAAACAACTCAGCATTTTTGTGACATAGGAGAAACCCCCCACAGAGAACTCCAAACAGGCATTGGTTGGCAGTTAGGATCGAACCTTGTGCATGGGAGACAAAGACCTTAACCACTAAAGCAGTCTTTAATTCTTATCTCTTACTGTATTCTAATGACAGACTCCTAGCAGTCAGATACCAGTGTAATGACAGGGTATAATCCCAGCTTATGCCCCACAGTAGGATTGTGATGGTGAGTAAAAGTGCATTCAGACAGCAGTTGCAGGATCTACTAGATAAAGCAGGGCAATATGAATTGGTGTTGATAATGGGTGATGAATGCACATATTGGGACTGCCTGGGCCCACATGGGTGGGGCAACAGGAATAAAGGAGATGCCATTCTAGACTTGTCTGACAAATGGCTTGATAGTAGCAAAAACATGGTTCAGAAAGACAGCGAAGATAACATCCAAAAGTAGTTAACATGCAACCCCGGTAGACTTCTTCCTACTAAGGAAGAAGGCAGCAGGGTAGAATCCATGATTGCAAAGTCATCCCCAGTGAAACAGTCAGCCCACAGCATAAACCATGAGTTGCCACAATCAGCTGCAAGCAGTGGTCAGAGAAGGCTAATTGTCAGACCCCAGGAAGTTGACAGGAGAGAAAGTACAACAGTACAAGGACTTACTCAGGGCTCTAGCACACCAAGGAGGAAGAAATAGGTGGAGTTGAAGAATGGCAGTGCCTAAACAGCATGTTAAGACTACAGAAAAGATGTGGCCAATCCAGGTATGGAAATAAAGTACACAAGGAAAGCAGGTGGTGGAATGCAGAAGTCCAGGAAGTCAGCAAAAAGAGAGTGCAGGAAGAAGTGGGAGTCAGAAAAGACTGACCAGGCTAGAAAGGACTACTGGTTGGCCAAGAAAGAAGTTGCAATAGTCAAGAATAGGGCATCAGCACTGTACCAAATTCTGGAAAGTTACTCAGTAAGGGGCACAAAGAAACCATCAGGTTGTTAGGAAAACCTAAAGAAGATACTCAAAACATCCTTCATAAGGGATGCAAGCAACAACCTGCTCACCAGTCTGGAAGACAAAGGTAGATGAAAGGAGCATTTCCAGCAGCTTCTGAATAAAAATACCTCCACAGAAGCTGTACTGCCCCAGAAACAGAAAAGGAACCCACCCTAGAACTAAGAACAGCATCAGGAAGATGAAGTCAGGGAAAGCAGCAAGCTCAGATGAGGTCACAGCAAATATGATAAAGGTGTTTGGTGAAATAGGAGAGAAATGGGTCCAGAGGGCACTAATAATGTGGAGAGAAAGGCACGACCCAGATGACTGGAGAATAAGCATACTAGTGCCAGTGTACAAGAACAAAGGGTCATCCACAACTGTGGGCAGTACAGAGGCAAACTCCTATCGGATTGCATGAAGTACTGGAGAGGGTGCTTTATAAACATATGCAGAGTAGTAGAATGTAACATGGGAGATTAGGAGTTTGGCTTCATATCAGGATGCAGCACAATTGATCCAATGTTTGCATTGAGACAGATACTTCAGAAGCTAGAGATGAGAAAGTCCAACTGGGAATTCCTAGACTTGGAGAAAGCACGAGACAAGGTCCCAAGAAAGCTGATCTGGGCAGTACTGTGGTGGTTTGAAGTTCCAGAAACATTGGTAGAGTTAGTGCAGCTATGTACAAGCACTGTTCGGCCTCAGGGGTTCCCAGTGGGTGTACATCACGGTTCAGCTCCAAGCCCACTGCTTTTCATACTAGTGATGGACTACATTAGCAAACCGGTTGGAGGGGACAGAAACAAAGCTGATGTGGCAGTACAGGCAGACTCTGCAAAGGATAGGAGAAGGGAAATCTGAAGCACACAGGATGAAGCACAGTTAAGATTATGGTAAAGGCAGCAAATTGGGGGAAATCAGAAGCTGAGAATAGAGATAAGGGAAAATAGTGGAACAGGTAAACAGCTTAAAGTATCTGGGAGGGATAGTTTAGGAGAAAGGTTGTCTGAATAAAGAGGTCAAAGCTAGAATCAGAGGGGCTGCAGCCAACTGGCATAGTGTCAGGTGTCATCTATGACAGAAAAATGCCAAAGAACCTGAAAAGTAAGGTGTACAAGACCATGATGTGACTAGTACTGTATGGTACAGAAACCTGGGCAGTAAAGGCAGAACAGGTGAAGCTAGTGGTGATTGAAATGAAGTGCCTGAGAAAGGTGATAAGATACACACTGTGGGACAAAACAGATTATGGTGGTTTGGGCACATGTGTAGAAAAGCATAAGACAATCTGGTGAGGAAGATTTGGGACAGACAGGAAGGTAAGAGGAAGCGAGGACATCCGATGGTAGATGGATTGTGTTAAAGATCTGTGACAGACATGGATGTTAAACAGGAGTGTGGCACTGGAGAGTTGGTGACAGTTACATGATACCCCAACCTCGTTTAGATAAATGGGAAAAAGGGGGCTGATCAACTCACTTGTAATAGCCCACCTTCAAGGTCTACAAAGGCATGTTCTTTGCAGAGCTGAACTAGCACAGCATGGGAACACTAGACATAGTGCCAGTCAGTGTTGGACCAAATAACCCTCCATATACCACTGGTCAATATTGTTCAGTACTACCTGCTCACAAAGCAGAAACTGATTACCACCCTGACAGCATTGCAGGACAGCAGCAAATCTTCCCCTTAACAGCTCAGGTGTTCCTTTGTTAGTCTTCCTTTCTCTGATGGCAGTTCCTATTGATTCCTTAACTTGACAAGCCTCAGTAGACATGATAGCATCAAGTCTACCCCTACAACTATAATCCCTCTACCCCATAGGGTCCAAGCATAGAAGGCTACAACTGCAGGATGCTTCATCTGATAATAGCCCATCTGTTTCCACTAGCAGGTGTCTACATGACTGTAGCAGAGTATTTTTACTAGTGCTGCTCTGCTCCCAGACTGGTTCCAACTGTTCCAAAATAATCTGTCTCAGCCCATCCATTGCACCTGCTGCACATTTCTAGTGAGGGAAAGGGACCAAACTCAAGCAGGCATAAGTGGTTTGTGCTCATACCAGCCCCTCAGTGAAAGACATTTGAGGCAGGAACCCTGTCCCTGCTGGCCAACAGAATGCCAGCAACACCAATGGCATCCCATTTATCTTCATGGTATGCATGCCTCCACACCCTGTGAGGTTTCATGCACCAGCCAGTCATTGTCCATGCTGGTGTGAATGACCTGAGGCATACCTCCCTGGACTACATGAAAGGAGACAGAGGAGCTCTGACCATGTAGCTCAGGCTGGTATGACCTTGAGTAGCATCTTGCCCTCACCAAGAATGATGCCACAGTATAAAGACAAAATTATCAGTTTCAACAATTGCCTAAAGTATTGGTGTCATTCAAAGGGGATCCAGTGTCTGTCAGCCTGGGATGACATGCTTGACAAGCCACGTTGCTTCGCTAGGGACTGCTTGCACCAGTCACCCTTAGACTTTCGTATACTGGCCAAGTATCTTGCCACCCCCATAGTGCCTTTTTTAGGCAAGGCTCAAAGGACAAACCCACTTCCATAGACAACCCAAGGATAAAAAACTAAAGGTAATGCTACTCAATGCCAGAAGTCTAAACCTAAAGATGCACAAAACTTCAAGCCCAAACACCCTCGCCCAACGGTTCCTTGAATTTATAAACTGTAACGCAATGGAACTGATCACCACTGCCACAAGAGGGAACATATTGACCTGGTCATCACCAACATGGGGACTATGTTCCACACCAGAGGTAAATCCCTCATTGGTAAGATCAGACCATAAACAAGTTTCCCTGGATATCAATATCCCGTCCCCACCCCCAGCCAAGGAAATCACTGTAAAGAATCTCAAAAGCCAACTTTGCACTACAAGACTGAGGTGGAATCCTTCAAAGCTCCTGGGCCAGAGGATAATACAGCCCAATCCACAGAATCCTTTACAAATGCATTCTATGAACACCTGCAGGAATGCATGGATTGTGCTATCCCAAATAAAACCAAGACTCACTCCTCCAAAAACAAGAGACTGGTCTGGTGGACCCCAGCCATAAATAAGCTATACAACAGAAGGAAGCTACTACATGACAAAGCAAAATCCCAAAAAGGGAAGGAATCTCTGATCAGTATTAGCACGAAACTTCGATCCCCCATAAAATCAAAGGCCAGTCGAAAAAAAATTGCCCTAGACACTAAAGGCCTTCTTTAGTCATGTCAGGAACATGGGTGGAAACTCCCAGATATGCTCCGAATTGTTGCATAACGGTACAAAATATACCGAACCTACAGACATAACCAACATCCTGGCAGATTCAGCACAAACTTCTCCCCCTTCCACCCCAAAGGAGCAAATGCCTATCCCAACTGTATGGGACCTCCTACATCACAGATGCACAGGTGAAAGCTGCCCTCTCCAAAGCAAAAACACAGCATCTATGGGACCGGACGGTGTCCCAGGCTGAGTCTTACACAAGCTCCAAGACCTGAACCCTCACATCAAGTTACTGTTCAAACTTACCCTTACTACAGTATATGTCCACAAAGAATGGCGTACAGCTACAGTGGTCCCACTCCACAAAGGTGGTGCCACAACAGACCCTAGAAACTATTGCCTCATAAGCCGGACTAGTCTGGTCTGTAAAGCTATGGAGTGTATTATCATGGAACTCAGACATTGGGAGCCTCCAGACACTGGACCCTACTCAATTCAGCTTTAAGGACAGATCTTGCCTCTTAAACCTAGTTGATTTCTTTGAAACAGTTACCAAAGCCATAGATGAGGGCAAGGTAGTCCCACACAGCCTACCTGGACCTCACAAAAGCCTTGACACAATACCCCACTCAGGCATCTTAAATAAGCTTACCAGCTTAAAATATCAACCCCTATATCACAAGATGGGTTGCAAATTGGCTCAGATAGAATCCACATGGTCAGAATCGCAGGTGCCATGTCAGAATCCAAACCAGTTACAAGTGGCATCTCACAGGGCTCAGTTCTGGGACCGCTCTTGTTCGGTATATACTTCTGAGGTTCAGGCTAACATGGGGGGGATTATGGCTGACAAAAGTTCAGATTACTGCAAAACTGGGGGCCATTATCGAATCTCCAGCTGACAAGCATCTTCCAAAAGGGTCTCACAGAGATGGATGCTTGGTGCCAGAGCCACAGCCTCAAGCCTAAATGTTAAGTGCATAGTCATCCCCTTTGGGAAAAACAAGGTGCCCACGAATTACCACATAGGTGATAATCCATTAAGTACAGAATTAGAGATTTGGGGACCAACATAGATAGTAATTTCTCCTTTGATAATCACGTTGCCAAAGTGGTTAGAAAGACCTTCTATATAGCCCACCTTATCACGAAAGGGTTCGCATCTAGATTGAGAGGTCATTGTGCCCCTCTACTAGTCAATCAGGCCCATAACTGAACACAATGCCCCTTTTGGGATGTACCTTACCCGACACCTACAGCAACTGGAGACCCCCAAAAGTACCTCACCAAGAGGATCATGGGCTACAAACAGATGTCCTATGCAGCTCAACTAAAGAAACTCCAGCTCTACTCAGTTGCTTACCGCCTACTCAGAGGCGATCTATGCCTGACGTACAAAGCCATGTCAAACCCAGAATTAATGAACATGCTGCACCTCAAAAAATCCAAAGTCCATTAGAGCTACAAACTCCAGGGACCTAAACCTCAGCTCAAAAAAAGGGACATGCTGGAGGGACAGATTAATTTTCCAGAGGCTCCCCTCACTCTGGAATAGAATCCCAATTCATGTTAGCCATAGCCCCTCGTTGACCCTCTTCAAGCGAAATCTTGACACGTGGATGGGGGAAAAAAAAACGCAAAATCACCCCTGGGATCTCTGTCCCTGTGTCCCTGCTAGACAGAGGCACAGTAGACTAATCTTAAAAGGGTACCTTCTGTGACCTACTTTAGAGGCACAGCAGGCTAATCTAATAGGGAGGCGGAAGCCAAATACACTCTGGCTAGGCCCTAGGGCAGATAGCCTAGTATCTACCTATGAACCTACATTCTTCAGTTCAGAGCCTTGAGCCATACAACACAATGGCTTCAGAGGATAGTGAGTGCAGATTTGAACCACTCTTCCACAAGGATGCACAAGAAACTGATGCAAGCCTCTTACCCCACCCACTGCACAGGAGAAAGCCCAGCAAATCTCAGATCTTCCCACTGCACTACAAGTTGGCAGCCTTTACAGAATGTGACTGAGGAGGAGGGCAATCATTCCTTCCCTTTGATTAACAGGGACTCAAGGGTTGACGTAAAGCACAAGTGAGATCACTGCCAGGGCATAGACTTATACTGGACTTACTGCCATGTTGGCCATGAAATGAGAAACTGTTACATATATTGGTTATGTCAAACATGTTCAGATTTACAAAGATAAAAGGTAATTCAAAGTGAGATGCTTGAAAGAATGAGTGCAGTCAGTCAAGGGAGGAATCATGGAGGAGATGTGCAACAATTTTGTCAGTGTGCTTTGGGGAGAATGACAGTAGTGTTCCATCTTGGTAGCTAGGATTATCTGAAACATTACTTGTATGAGCCTCCCCTTCCAAAAAGGGTTAAAAATCACTAGATGGTGACCAAACTGAACCACTTTGTGCTGTAAGCCACTAACAGTGCCACCTAGGTTATGATGAACATACCCCCCACCTATCCAGATTCACTTTGTAGTTTTCAGGCAAATCAGTATAGGTTGGAGTCACAATAAAGACAGACGTTTTAGTTGGACTTCATATACTTCAGAAATAAGTGCCAATGCAAAATCTGAGTTTCTTAAAATGTCCTTTGTCCACCTGGCATTGTTATTCAGGATTTTGGTCTTTGTCCAGATTTTTACACCAAGAGTTAAGAGATACAAGGTAAATTAAATTTGTCCTACATGCCATGTATTGCATTCTGAATTAATTTGTCTAGAACTTTCTGGAAGTAGAAAAGCATGATTAGTAAAAGCTGCCACATTTCAGGTTTGATCTTCCTAACATAGCATACCAAACCAGTTCACTACTCCTGTAGCTACCTATGGGAAAGCTATATAGCCAGGCAATATTGTGAAGTCTGTGTACTCAATACATATCATACCACTCAAGTCTGAGGTTTTATCATTTTATTATGATCCATTTGTGTATCAAATACAGCAGTCTCAATAAGTAGACTTGATTTGCTCACAAACAACATCTGTCACTTTTTTGAAGTCTGTTTTGGTATCTTCACCACATTTTTCAGCCATGAGGTCCAGCAGAATTCCACAAAGTATCTAAAGAAAGAAATTTTAGTCACGTCAGACAGTGCAAGAATACAAAATCTAGTTTAGCAAAAGAATGGAACAAATGTCAGTAGTGCACATGACAGTTGGTCCTAGACAAACTGGATATTTGATTTGTTGGGCGAGTGCATTGTAGTAGACAGCACTGATGGGTTTCAGGATTAGGGTAAAAAGCACTGAAGGTTCCTCACCAGCACAGGGTGTGATCTCATGTTTCATGCTGCACCTCAAGATAACATGGAGCCCTCAGAATGTGCCATGTCACTATTGTAAATGGTGTGTCAGGAACTTGTCACCCTTAATGCAAACCTCATGATGTAGGCATGCTCTGCTACACTGCACCTGAAACTATGGCCACAGTAGCAGACCTCATTGCTTAGATATAAAAGCTGTTTTGCTGCACTCAACCCCCCCCCCCCAACCTGGGCCAGCACAGCAAGTACGTGGCACCCTCATACAGCCATCAGCAGCTTTTATGCCTAGGTATTGAGTAAATGAACACTCAGCTGTCTACCAGGATAATGCACCAATCTCAGTGGACTACTTGAAGGTATGGCCCAAGTGAAAAGCATTTAAATGTTGTAATTAATTTTGTTGCCTGTCCTTGTAAAATCTGAGGGCTAACCCAATTATCCCCAAGCATTTGCTTAATCTTATTCTAAAATGATAGTAAAAACATAAATCCAACTTGGGGTCTTTAGTTTTGTCTCAACTATGATGGGACAAGATAGTTTTGATTAGGTGTTATCCAAGAGTATGAAGATGTTGATGTACAACACCATAAGAGTAAGGACCATGTTGGTCATCCAAGTCTAAAAACTGCCACATGTATTTACTGGCCACCTTCAACAGCTCATCTCACTACACCATAGTGAAATGTTAATATCCCTTGTGGCCAAAAGCTAGATTGATAACTTTTAGGGGTTTGCTACACTAGTTTTATCATCCATGGCCTAGTGTCCACAAGTCCATACAGGAGAAATAAGACAGTAGGTGGACTGGACACCAAGTTGGCCCTAGGTACAAGTACAAGCATGTGTGCCTTCTGTGGAAGGTTGGGCACAGGGGACTGGCAACTCAACACCGTAAAACTCCACTGCCAATCATGAGCAGACAGGTGATCCACTGTGGTGACCCCTAACTGGGAAAAGCCAAAGATCAGAGTATAGAACACCCTTACAGGTTTTTAGAGAAGTCATGTAGTGAACTTCAGTACTATTAAAGTTTAATTGTTGCATTAAAACTTTAATGCAAAGCAGGATGTTTTCTATGCCCTAGCAGCAGACTACAGTAGCTCTTCTAAAGGGCCCCAATCACTAGTGCTTATAAGGTATTGCTGCGTGACTATACATTACCTTTGGACTGTGTGCACATACCAGTGTGATGCCCTAGATACTCCTCAGGAAAGGTGTAACCAAGCCTCCATCCAGACACTGGGGCAATCTGTTCAAACTTACTCATTTTCAGACATTGTGGCCTTAATCTTGGTTACATACCAACCTCGCTCAAGCCTCTCACATGCATCTTTGTCAGATACCACCCTCTACATTATCTTGAGGGCCATATTTGTTGGAGATTGACTAGCCTGCCAATTACAGCATTTGCCATTGTTACCCAACTTTGAGACTACTGTGGGGCACATGTGGATATACCTGTGTGTAGTAAAGTACAAAACAATTACCAGCCAAAATATACACCAGTAAAGCAAATACAAAGTGTCCATTTGCAAATACAGAAGTGTGCATGTCACTAGCTTATCCAATCCCTTCTGGCCTACATGTGATTTCATTTTTTGCTGCTGTGGACTACATTTTGCAGCTTCTGCATTTTTTTTTTTTTTTTATTTCTTTCAGCATTATAAGACAGGTTAATTTCCTGAGACAGCTTGTGGTGCCTTTACTGCCACAAAGGTTTGATATGGCAAGTGGCTTTTTGGATGTCAAGATACCCAGGGTATTTTTCAGACTGCTAGTTTCTTTATCCTATGAATTGCCAGCATTTTGGGGAGGGGACAGTTGTCACATACCAAACATCTATGGCCAAAAGGTGGCTTCAGGGACTTTGAGGCATTTTATTTGCTTGCAGAGTGGGTTTTCTGCCAAACAGGAATATCCTAGTATTAGGCATTACAGCTATTTCAGTAAAGTTTAATAAGTTGCAACACAAGATGCAGAATCACCACTAACATGAGCACCTCTTTTCAGAAGATACCTGGGTTCACCAAGAGATACTAGCTTGTAAAACCCATTACTCTCAGCTGTTAACAGGCCTGAGTATCTGGGAGGGGCAGTTAACAAGAAAGTCTCTAGGAGGTAAATGCTAGAATCAGATGGGTTGAACAATTCCAAAGATGAAATTTAGTGTACAAGACAGCAGGTATACAAGTAGTACTACTGTATGGTACAGAAACTTTGGCAGTAAAAGCAGATTAGTGGAGAACATAAACTGCCTCAGATGAGTGGTTGGATTTGCATCTGATGTCCCACACAGTGCATCCTAAAGTCAGGTATGCCAGGTAGGGGTGGCATAGCCTAGTGATTGGTCACCGTGACACCAATCCGATGCACAAAAAAAAAAAGTGTAAAGCAAAATCTGCTCCAGATACTAAACATCCTAGAAAAGGGTGGCATTCAATAATTGCCTATGTTTATCCCAGCAGAAATGCACTATTTAGTACCACTACTATCATTGTGGACCAATCCTGAGATTTGAACACCAACCATCCACTAGCTGGTATCCATCTTTATTGGCACATCTGATATGCAGTCTCATCTCACTTTACTACCCCTCCATTAGGGCACTTCAACCCCTCACAAAGAGGTCAGTTATCCTTACTTTATGTAGCAGGAGCTCAGGCAAGTGAGTCTGTTAGATGGGTTTTATGAATGACTGCATGTGGAGGACACCTTAGCCTTCTGTACCAAGGAACAATCCTGCAAGTCAAGCACCCATGTTAACTGTCATGCAACTGCACATAACATTCCTCTATCCTACAGAAACAGAAGGTAGATTTATACTATTTGACTTTACTATCACAGTCAAACAAACAATACCTGCTTGTGTTTCCATACTATGGATGAGTAGCCATTCACTCAACTAACCCAGAGCCACTAATGGCAGCATAATCAATGGGAAATCCCGACTAAATCTTCTCCTATATTACTAAATCTCACCCTACATCCTTTATTATCTTCCCTTAATGTATCAACAAACAATAGTGCATACAAAAAAAATTGTTTATGTAATAATTGATGTTCTTATAATATCAGTCATAATTTTGATATTAACTTTGTATTAACTCTGTATGCTTTCTTGGAGCTTTTCTCCCCAGGCCTCTACTAAAAATGGACGTGTCCAGCTAGACTAGCCCAGTCAACAAGTGTAAAATAAATTAATTTGATAGTCTTAATCAAGGGAGGAAGGTTTTGGTTTTATGGCCCTAGCCAACATGTCCTTTATTTTTAGTTGCTTAGTGCCATACCTATCTAAGGTTAAGTTCCAGAGGAAAGTTGGAAGAAACTCAAGATCAATCTTAAAACTGGAAAATTGAGAAGCTGAAAGCAAACATGCTTGCAAAATTTAAGGGTACCCCTCCCAATAACTGAGCAGGCAGGAGGCAAGCTCAATACCCTTACCCTGCTTTAACAGGCTATAATCCCCATCCCCTCTATATCAGAGGCTGCAAAAAAACTTTTCTGGCCTTTCATGTTCTGTATAACTTGGCAACAGAATCTGTGCCATTACACCATGGTACCACCTCAGCAGAAACAGAGTAGTTGCTGGAATAGTTTGCCGTTATGTATTAGGACTTCCTGAGTACCCATTAGAATAAGCCTGGGTGACAGTTTTCTACTACACTATGTAGGAAGTTCATTAATGGGGAACATTCCCCCCACATTAGCAGAGAGCACAGCAGAGCTTTTTGCTTTGGCCTCATTAAGAGCCCTTAATTTCTTGTAGTGTTGCATTTTATTTATTTTATTTATTTTATTTTATTTATTTAACATTTGTTGACCGGGAATGTCCGACTAGGTTTCCCCAGAGAGTTTTTTTCAAGGAGAGGGAGAGGGGAATGCATTCTGCCAGGCAATTCATTAAGAGTACTACCCAAGGATATGCAGACAAGTTACAACAGGATGAAATCATGGACAGTGAAATTAAGTTGAGCTGCTTCCTCTGTTTCCTACAGAAACAAACACTCATCTACACCAAAATGATAAACTAAATTTGCTACATAACCAAACTTACTTCAAATTCCTTCACATCAACTTTTAGTTCCACAGCATGCTTCTTGCCTAAAGGCTCAATAATAGCTTTTAAAGCATCCATGTTGTCCACTTGCTGTACCATATCATTCAGCGCAGACAAAACTTTCTTGCCATGGTTCCGAACTTCTGATAGGCCTTCAAGTTTTGCAGCGGAGGCAGTTCCTGCAATGGACTGTAGTTCTTTGAAGTTTGTGAAGTAGCTCACAGTATGAGGGTGCTCTTTGAACATTCTAGGAAAGGAAACAAACATTAAATATGGATGGATAATAGATAAAGTAACACTACATGGATGCAATTATAACACTTTCAATTAAAGCAACATCTACAGCAACAGGAGTCCTTGCCTATGCTCCAGACAAGTAAGCTTCACTTAACAGCTCAAACATCTGAGGCAGATGAGTGTTGGAAGGGCATGCACTTTAGCACACAATAGTCTTAAGCAATGGCATTTACAAAGCATGGGCAGCAACTGATTCACCACAGAGATAGGTATATGTGCCAGCATGCTCCACTGCATTAAGCCATAAAACACTCCTGTAAATAAGTTTTAAGAATATAGTTAACACTCAGAAGACAACCTAATGGTTATAGGAGCAAACTAGACAGCAACTATGCAGTGTATTATTGCTAACCAGGAGTCCATAATCTAAGGAAAGAAAAAGTTTGGGGTGAGTGGAATTATTAACCATCAACATATTTGTGCTATGAAATGGAATCAATAGAACAAGACAGAATAATGTGTTAACATCTGGGGGGGGGGGATTGAAAAGTACATACACAGTCCCCAATTATGCCTCTTAACTGGGCTACAAAATAAACTAAGCCAATGCTCAAATAATCTCCCCAGTTTTGTACCAGACCCCTATGCCTTTTAGTTTATCCTGCAGCCCAAATAAGACAATGTTTAAATAATCTCCCCAGTTTTGTACCAGTCCCCTGTTTTTAGCTTTGCCTAAAATTCTAAGAATGTTGAGAGGTATGAATTAAAACATTTTTAAATACAAAGGTTAAACCTAAAAACTAAAGTACAGCTTCAAAAAAAAAAAAAAAAAATACCTGCTCAATACAATTGCTCCATTGTCCTCAGCATTTACATAAAATTTCTCCCAAACACTCTTGGCCTTCTGAATATCATCAGCAGCCAAAGCCATTGTAATTCAGTTAAAGTAAAAACCAGAAACAAACTTCAAAGAAATCTTGATGAAACTATAAAGCTTACAACTCACAGCTGGAGGTATTTATATAATTAGCCATAGTACTTCTCCAATGAGCTGTCAGAACCTACAGAAATAGGTTATTGTTAGTCAGGCAAAGGAAAGTTTAACCCTTTCAGCACCACACACGTTTGCTATACATATGGTCTATAGTACTACCTTCCCAGTCAGACTGCAGGCTGGATGGGAAAGGGATGGCTTAGATGGCATTTCAGCTCCCTGCTCTGGGGATGCAGATTGAAAGAGAACAATTATGTACAGTAAGTATGTTAAAGGGTAATATTAAGAACCAGTGATGAGACTTTTGGTGATTACAAAGAAGCTACTCCCTAATTTTGTAATAAGTATTGGGCAAAGACTGCAACTCTGAAAACCAGACATAATTTTCTGTTGTCTACAATTTCCATCAGATTTCAGAATAACAGTGCAGGCTACCTTCTACATATTGTACACCAGCAGTGCCTGAAACTTCAACCTATCATGAAACCCAGATATATTTTCCAGAGGTGTCTTCCTTCATAGAAACTCCTGGGGCTTTAAATAAGACTTCTGCAACATTTATAACAGCAATATCAGGGGAAGTGATATTTTCTCCTTTATTATTATTATTCACAAGGGTAGGACTATAAGCATTTCTACTCCATGAGTAACAGTTGGTGGGATTCATCATCTTGCTGATGTTACTCAGATTCCTATTTGTATCGGTCACTACAATCTCTCTTTATCTGGACAGTAACTGTAATGCCAGGGATGGCTACTTTTACTGCTCTTTGCTTCATTAATGAGACTCCCAGTGCTTGAATCTAGTTTAACTACTGACCAGTAATTGCAGTCTAGGGTCACATACTGTTTGTATTAGCATTCCGCTGTTGGTATGCTCTGTGAAAGACATGGAGACTCAGGTAAGAAGTGTACCTGTGAGACAGGGTCAGCAGGCCAGCCTGATAGACAGTTGTGGGGATGCAAGACTGACCTATAACTACCACTAACAGTGACCCCCAGGGACAAAAGGCATGTCTCAGTTGTAAGACCATGCTCCAGATAGTATCCCAGAGCAGATGGTATATAAAGCTGCATGGACTTTAACCTGAAAATGGCTTTTCAATATGATATATCTTGAGTTTCAGCGGTTTAAATGATACACTGACCTCTTCAACCTAGATGTTAGGCAACAAAAAAATTGGTATAATTATGACAATTGCTGAATAAACCACAATAAATGTCTGCATCACTTCTAGCACAGGGTTCTGTGAGGACATAGCTTCAGTAACAGCTATGTATTCCAGAGGTATTTGGACCAGGCAGTTGCTCATTTAGAGACTGTGTTATTGATGTAGATCTGTGTAACACCTGGGTTACCTACGATGTGTTATTACTGTGGATCTCTGTAACACCTGGGTTACCTAGGATGTGCTATTACTGTGGAACTGTGTAAAACCTGGGTTATCTAGGATGTGTTATTAATGTGCATCAATGTAACACCTGGGTTACCTAGGATGTGTTATTACTGTGGCTCTGTGTAACACCTGGGTTACCTAGGATGTGCTATTACTGTGGATCTGTGCAACACCTGGGTTACTTAGATTGTGTTATAAATGTTGGCTGTATGTAACACATGTGTTACCTAGGATATATTATTATTGTGGCAGTAATTTAGGAAGGGTGAGGCAAAATGGACAGTCTCCCTCAGGCACTAACCTGCAAAGAGCACAATTTTCATTAAATAAATGAAAAAAAAATTAAAATATATATTTTCAAATTTCCCTTTAAGGGAAGCAACAGTAATGGCAAAAAATGCCCTTCATTACCATCTGAAAGATTCCAGCATACCATCCTCCCCCTTTCTACATCATTTTCTGTGGATGTTGGCCCATCTGTATATATTATGTATGTGTTGAGAACCCAGAATCACCCCAGAGACTTCAGAATGGGTGGGCATATGGTAGAACTATTGCAGACAAGGCCATTACATTGCCTTATATCTGGCTTCCACAGTGAGAGAAATTCAAAAATATGGATTATTTGTTTTGGTTAATCTCTCACAGTGGGCACACTAGATAGATTTAGTACAAGTTTTTTTTTTAATTTCTGAAACTTGAAAGGTGCCGCTTTGTGCAATGACTGCACTCAGAAGTTGCAGTTCATTTCTTTTTTGAAAAACATTATCAGCACAATGAGTGGAATGAACTGCAACCTCTATCTGTGGTCATTGCACAAAATGGCACCTTCCAAGTCTGCCAGTGGATGACCTGAGACTGTCTGCTTTTTTTTCACCTGGGGCCTGTGCTCAGACCTGGAATGAATGGAACTGGAAGAACTTTAAGATGGACAGCTGGACAAAGAAGTAAGTGTGTGTGAGTGCTAGACACAATGAAAAAAATTAATGAGTTACTACTGGCTTGTCTCTGTCCAATAGGACAAAGGACCGACAACAAATAGTGCTCTTATGAACTCAGAAATGTGCTAGAGTAACAGGTCAGGGTAGGTTTTGTGATAGCATGCATTTTCTGAACGAGGAAGTTTGAAACTCTTAGTGTTGGTGGAACAACGGCCAAAAAAACAGGGACAGATTTTAAATATAACTGGTATAAACAAAGAAAGCTGCTACAATATAACTAGTTGTGTGTTACCAGGATTTTCTGAAGTCATGAAAGCCTGAAAATCAAACCTCTGTCATTACTGACTTCAATCACCAGTGCTTTGCCAGAAAACCACAAATTTTATGAGAAACAGATGAAAAACATGAGGCAAAAATCCGGACATTCTGGGAATAATCTGGACAGTTGTGGGGTATGGTGGACTGGATTGGTGGATATGTCAGACTAAAATGCAATGCAAATCAAAAGCATAAAAGTAGCTTGGCTTAACATCTTTTTTACATAATTACCTTTTTGGAAAAACAGCTGGTGAAGTATTTTACTCAATATACAATAACAGCGGTTAGAAAGAAATAATTAATATAGACTTTTTATTTATGTCAGAAAAATATACATTAATGTACTTGTTCATATTCTCTGAATGTCTCTCAAGTTAACACAGTACTAATATTTCAAGTGTCCCTGAATGGTCTCTATCTGATTATTATTTCTGGATGTATTTACCTATAGTTAAAGCCACACTAGAACCTGGTTAACAATTGCTGTGTGGTGAACAGGACAGGACTTGTAGGACTGGTGGATGTGGATGTTTCAAATTAAAATGTAATACATGTATGCAATCTAGCTTTGCACACAATTACCAAATTACCTTTTTAGGGAATCAGGAGGTGAATTGTGTTTAATAAATTGCAATAGTTAGAATTATAATTGACTTCTTTACTTCAGTAAAATGTATATTAATTCATGTTCTCTTATTCTGCGAATGATTCAAGTTAACAGTCCTAATATTTTAAATGTCCCCGTCTAATTATTATTTCTGAATTTGTCCCTGATTCTGATGAGAGGTGGTAACTGATTTTTAGGACCCTTGACCAGGCTCATTCTTGCGAACACTTACCTTATCCCTTCCCTTAATGCATGGAGCCTTTATCTTTACTAATCTGCAATCCTCCCTCAAGTCAAAACTCTCCTCCTGCTACCATAAAATCTCTAAATTTGCAACTGGCCACGGATCAAATACTCATCACTGCATTTCCCTTCCCCAACTGAAATGACTTGTTGCCCAATTATCTTACCTTTATTCAACTTATCCAAGCACATAAACTCATTTTCAGCCCCACTCTCTGTCCCTCCCTTGCCCCTGTTTTCCAAATGAATTTGCCTAACAGACATCTTAAATCAAATTTCAAAAATCTAATCGAGCTACATAAACCTGCACACCCTCCAGGCAAACATCTTCTATCCATCTGCCTTGCACGACAGTGGAATTCCCTCCCACCACTTATTCGTACCACTAACACACTCTCTATTTTCAAAACCATAATTCACTCATATCTAACCTCATGATAGGAATGCTCTTGCTCCCATCCTACATAAATTCCTTAACTTTACTGCTCACTACAGCTAATTACATCTGCTAATAGGCTTTACTAACCATATAATTCCTGTAAAAAGTACATCTCCTCTACAATTAATTTGTTAATGAGGAATTTTTCAAGTATCAGCTCCCTCAATTGCCTATTTTCTGCAACTGTTGCTACTATGCATTTTTCTATCTTTCATGTAATAATTTTATATGTTTTCTTAAGTTTTGTAATTTTATAATTTTTGTATGTTATTATGTGTAATTTTATAATACTGTACTGTTTTGGAGATTTTCTCCCCAGGACTCCATTGAAAATGGGCTCCTCATGGCCCAATGGGCCATCCTGGCAAACAAACTGCAAATGCATAAATAAATAAATAAGGAATGGCACAGATCCAAAATTGTGGGTTATCCCCCTGTCATTGCTGCTAATACAGGTTATTGTTGTTACTATACAGAGCAGTGGGAGGGTACATACTTAATTTATCAAGATTGTTTTTATCTATTATTACTTCATTATTTCTACTACTTGGTCTTTCAATGAGTGCTACACATTTTTATGAGAGTGGGATTCAATAAAAAAGAGATATGAATTCTTAATTTGTTAAGTCTGGTTTTGCCTATTATTATTTGATTACTAATTTTAATGATTAGGCTTTCAATTAATTCTATGTTGTTTTATGGCGGACAAGTTCTTACTTCATCAAGGCTGTTTTATCTATTAATTTATATTTTTCCAATCACTGATGCACTGTATTATGGGGAAGAGCTCTTAATTCAGCGAGGCTTTTTTGTCTATCATTGTTAGTTGACTGAACGAATGCTATTTTGTTAAACATTTCCTGAGTATGGCTTGATGGCAAGATCCATTGTATTTTGCTTTGCTCTCATTGGATCCTTCCTGGATGCAATTTGTACTGTAGAGTTGTTCCTCTTCATGAGGAAGGAAGAACTTTGATGCAACTCCATACATAACATGCTGATGCCATTGATGGCTCAATTAGTGATTAATAATGTTCATCAAAGAAATTCCATCTGTGTCCCATCCAGTCCAGATCCTAGCTTCACGAATGGTTCTGTTTGTGTGGTAAAATACATGGCATAATTCTGGCTAAAAATCTGAACTCTAAAACCTAAATTTAATGTTGATACAGCAATGTTATTTATTTTTTGCCATTTAGTTTTAGATGCTGTGTTACCTGGGATGTGCTATTACAGTGGATCTGTCTAACAGGTGGGTTACCTAGGATGTGTTGTTACTGTGGATCTGTGTAACATCTGTGTTACCATGGTTCTGTGTAACACCTGAAGTACCTAGAATGTGTTATTACTGTGGATCTAGGTAACAGCTGGGTTATCTGTTCTCCAAGGTCTGGGTTTTGTGTGCTGCACCTGATCATTAATGATGGATTTCCTGCACATCATCAAGTCAAATGTCATCAGAAATATTTGGTCTCGGAATCTAAAAGTGTTCTGTAACAGAAACAGAACAGTTTTGAGGGTTAGGTGTATTTCACAGAGGATACTGCTGCTATGGAACAGACTCTGCATTCACATAACACAAAGTTAATCCCTGTTCATCTAGTGTTTGGATGTTCCCTATGCCTTGATTGATTAGTTCCATGATAAGTATGTCCATGGTTTTGCCTATGAGGCTGGTCAGACTTATAGGTCTGTAATTGCCTAGGTCTGTGGAAGGTATTCCGTTATGTATGGGAATGACTGTAGCTGTGCTCCACTCACCTGCTACAAAAGCTGTACAGAGGCTGAGATTGAACAGTATATTGGGGGAGTGCTAAACCATGCTTCATGTTATATAAGATGTATCCAGGGATATTGTAAGGACTCATCAGTGCAGTACTTTTCACTTTTTTAAGACTTGGACTTGTGTGATAGCTGGAGGTGAATGAGTTTTGTTTATATCTTGAGCACAGCCGGCGTTAGGCATAGGCAAACTAGACGACTGCATAGGGTGCTGTACAGGCTGGCCTGGTAAAGGGCGCAATTTGTGTTTATTTATTTTAATTAATTTACTTTTCTTATTATGCAAATAAGAAAAGTAAATTAGTTAAAATGAATAAATAAGCCATAGGGTGCTAGAATCATGGGGGAAGGGTGAGCGCCCTCCCACTTTTTTACCTGCAGGCTGGCCAGGAGGCTTCAACAATTACCAAAAAAAAAAAAAATCTTCACTCCATGCTAGTGTAGTTTTCTCCTTTAAGGAGGACCATGCATGCACACTGCCATCGCTGATGTAAAGACATTCTACATCTAAAATTAAGTATCATTCTCAAAGTAGGCCTGACTCATATTCATAAGAGTTAGACCACTGTTGGAAGATTATTTAAAACATGCAGTAATGTGTGACCAGTTAGTTATGTAAAACTGTACTTATGCTCAAAGCTGGCTCTGCTGTTGTGTAGCTCAATCAAATTAATGTTATCCCTGCTCATTCTGTTGCTTTCTGCACCCCCTTGCTCTAAAGTTGCTACCTATCTCTGCAGATAAGCCTTGTTTTCCTTTTTCATAGACCCACCTGTCTGCTGTTTCTAGACATACTGTGGGGATTTATAACTGGTATTTACTCCTGGAAATATTTTTCCATCCATACTATGTTATGGGTCTTCTAATAGCATCCCATTTTTCCTTTGTTCATTAGCTGCATGTAATTACTTTGTGACTGTAGGTAAACAGTATGACTGAATATTCAGAAATCTGTGGGAACATGCAGATTATGGGAGATACTATGGCCTACCAATGTTTTTAGAATCATCTTTTATGAGTCATGGGTGTTTTATTTAGCAGTCTTGGCACATGGTAGAAACAATAGGAAGATTGATTGGCTTCTTCTGCACCAAGTTGACTTGAATACTTCTGTCCTGATCTTCGTAGTGTTCAGCAATGTTGACATGCAGAAAGTAACAGTGAAAGGCTGAATGACTTCTGCGGTGTCATCTATGTCCTCCCTAAAAGGCCATTCAGTCATATATTTGAAAATATGCATTTTGTAAGACATTTAATTTATCCCATGTTCCTTACTAGGCAATAGGTATGTAATCCCACATTCCCACATGGAATGAATGGCGACTTTTTTGCTTTCCCTTTTTCTCAATTAGACATAATTTGCAATGTGTTGAACAGTTTGCACTTCACATTTTATTAAGAACTCCAGATGATTAATCCATTGGGATATTTTGCAGTATTGCATATTTACACCAACTTTGTTATCTTTTGCGATTATTGGGATTTGACTCATTCTGATGCTTTGCCAGAGATGGCCTGCACCTGTCGCCTTTGGGATTCCGGATACGGGCTAAGGCTCTTGCCTCCCCTATAGGGTCTTGTTTAGGCAAGGTTCAAATGACAAATTCACCACCATAACAGGTACAAACAAGCAAAATCTGAGGGTAATGCTACTCAGTGCTAGAAGTCTAATTCTCAAAATGCACTCACTTGAGGCACTCCTTAAAATGGAGAACATCAATATCTGTGCAATGACAGAGACCTGCTTCAAAGCTCCAGAGAGCACCCCTGTGTTACCAGGCTATACTTCATACCACACCTTTTGGCCACCTAACCCGGAATGAAGCACTAAAGGTGGAGGCATGTCCATATTCATTAAGGATATCCACACCTCCGGGCTAGTTGCACAGCATAATGCATCCAAGATTATCCAAGTGCAACTAACTCTGGGCAAGACCGAAATCCAAATTGTAGCTTGCTACTGACCCTCCACCATGCCCCAGGATTCCCACTCCACATTTCTTGATACACTGGAAAGTATTAGGGTACAACCCAATGCCCTAATAATGAGCAATTTCAACTACCTCACCATTAACTGGGAAAACTACTCATGTACCAACTCTTTTGCTCAACGTTTTCTGGAATTCATAAATTCCAACGCCTTGGATCAACTTATTCACACCCCCACCAGGGCCAGCAATATCCTAGACCCAGTCATTACCAACATGGACAACCAGTGTTCCACACCAGAGGTCAATTCCTCGTTGGTCAGATCTGACCTCAAGCTAATCACCATAGACATCCACATCCCGCCCCACTCACAATTAGGGAAACCACAGTAAAAGAACTTCTCCAAAGCCAACTTCACACTTCTTAAGACAGAAGTGGCAAACTTCATGACACCCATGCAGATAGACAATAGAGGTACGACTGCTGAATCCTACACAAATGCACTTTATAAGTACTTACACGAGTGCATGGATCATGCTATCCCTAATAGAACCAAGATGCTATCCTCCAAAAAAAGGAAGCCAATCTGATGGCCCTCTGCCATAAACAAACTCTACAACAGAAGAAAGAAACTGTTGCAAAAAAAGAGTAAAACCCCATGACTGGAGGAACTCCCTGGTCAACCTCAGTAAGAAGCTGAGATCCCTCATAAAATCCTCCAAAGCTAGTTATGGAAACAAAATTGCCACTGACTCTAAAGACTACCACAAAGCATTCTATAGCTATGTCAAGAAACACAATGGCAACACTCAGATCTGTTCTGAGTTACAGCACAATGGCACTAAATATACAGAACCAACTGATATTGCCAACATCCTGGCAGATAGGTTCAGTGTTAACTTTACCCCCCTCTCACCCCCTAGAGGTCCCATCTTTATACTGGAAGAATGCAAAGTTCTTGTAATCATAGCTGCACAGGTAATAAACACACTCTCCATAGCCAAGAACATAGCATCCATGGGACCTGACAATATCCCAGGCTGCATTCTACATGAACTACAGAATGAACTGGCACCCTACCTAAGTACCATTTCCAATCATAGCCTCACCTCAGGCTTTGTGCCCACTGAATGGTGCACCGTGATGGTTATCCCCCTCCACAAAGGGGGAGCCATGACAGACCTCAGGAACTACCGCCCCATTAGTCTGACGAGCCTGGTCTGCAAGGCCATGGAACTTATCATCCTGGAACTCATAAACAAAGACATTGGTAATCTCCAAACTCTGGACCCTACCCAGTTCGGGTTTGTAAAAGGCAGATCATGTCTCCTAAACCTGACTGACTTCTGTCAACCAGTCACCATAGGTTCATAGGTTGGTACTAGGCTATCAGCCCTAGGGCCTATACAAGCCTAGCCATAACAATTCCCTGGCTATTCCTTCCCACATTATTTACTTTCCTGGACCCCTGTCTAGCAGGGCAACTGACGTAATCCCTGGGGTGAATTTCCTTTCTCCCATCCAATCGTCAAGGTTCCTCTTGAAGAGGTCCAAAGAGGCACTCTGCTTGACATGCATGGGCAATCTATTCCAGAGTCTGGGGAGTCTCTGGGTCAGGAACCTATCCCTCCAGCATGTTTTGTTTATTGTGATGACAAGGTTTAGATCCCTGGAGCATGTAGCTCTGAGGGATTGGGATTTCTTTAAGTGTAGCATGTCCAACAGCTCTGGGTTTGCCAAAGCCATAGGTGAGGGTAAGGTGGTTCACACAGCTTATCCAGATCTCGCAAAGTCTTTCAACACCATCCCCCACTCTGGAATTATAGATAAGCGCACTAAACTAGGTATAAATCCCTATGTCACAAGATGGGTTGCCAACTGGCTCATGGACAGAACCCACACTGTGAAAGTAGCAGACTCCAAATCTGACTTAAGACCACAGACAAGTGGGGGTCTGTATCAGAACATCGAAGTGTTAAAACTTCGAATGTTCTAATATCGACTCGTTTTAATCGAACGATAAAAATAGTGAAGCTGCAGAACACCTAATTCTTTCCTAGGGAAAGAATTCGGTTGGCCGGTTCTGTGGCATCACTCTTTTCAGCACTGTGGTGGAGATTTATGGGTCAGGTTCAGGTAAGTGTGCGATTGTGTGGTTGATAGGATTAGGGCGCACGTTAGGTGGGATAGGGCGTGGGTTAGGTGAATTAGTTTAGGGGCAGGTTAAGCGAAAGTGATGGACCTTATGGGGTTAGGGTTTGGGTTAAGGTAAGTGGATAGATAGTAGTGTATGTATAGTTTAGTGTAGGGTTAGTTGTAGGATTATAAGTGTATGTGTGTGTACTGATGTTTTTTAGGTGTGCTTGTATTGTGTGTATGTGTTTCGGAATAGCGATTTTTTTTTTCCCAAGGAAAAAATTCACTGTTCTGAATGTTCAATATTATGTGGTTTAGATATTTTAGGTTTGATGAAATAGCGTTCGCTATTTTCATCTTTCGATAACGTGATACAAACACACAAGTGGAGGGGTGGGAGGGTGGCCTAATCGTTAAGGTGTGTGCCTTACAAACACAAGGTGTAGGGTTTGAGTCTTGGCTAGGCTTAAAATGGCTCACAAGGGTAGTTAGCTTAGTACTAATCTATGAACCTATGAACCACAGGATTCAGTCTCCTGTTTGGTATCTACTTCTCTGAAGTGCAGGCTAACACAGAAGGTCTTTGGCTAACAAAGTTTGCAGATGACTGCAAACTAGGAGGCATAATCAAAACTCCTAACGATGTGGACATACTACAAAAAGGCCTCACTGAGACAGATGCCTGGTGTCAAAGCCATGACCTGAAGCTCAATGCCAAAAAATGTATTGTCATCCCCTTTGGTAAAAACTCGTACCATGAACTGCCACATAAGTGGTAGTCTACTTAACGCCCAAAGTGTGATAAGAGAACTTGGGACACAGGTGGACAGTTGTCTCTCCTTTGATAATCACATCCCCACAGTGGTCAGGAAATCCTTCTACATGGCTCACCTCATCACAAAAGGTTTCTCATCCAGAAAAAAAGAGGTCATTGTTCCCTTCTACTCATCACTCATTAGACCCATTATAGAGTACAATGCCTCTTTTGGTATGTACCTCACAAGACATCTACAACAACTGGAAAGGCCACAGAAATACCTCACAAAGAGGATTACTGGCCTCAAATAGATGCCCTATGCAGACCGTCTCAAAAAACTCCAGCTTTACTCCATCACATATCGCCTACTCAGAGACGATCTCTGCCTAACATACAAAGCTATGTCAAACCCAGAGCTGATGGACATGCTCCACTTAAAGAAATCCCAATCCCTCTGAGCTACACGCTCTAGGGACCTAAACCTTGTCACCACAATAAACATAACATGCTGGAGGGATAGATTCCTGTCCCAGAGACCTCCCATACTCTGGAACAGACTACCTATCTATGTCAAACAAAGCTCCTCATTAGCACTTTTCAAAAAAAATCTTGATGAGTGGATGGGAAATAGGAAATTCATGCCAGGGGTCACTTCTGTGGTTCTGCTCAACAGGGCACAAGAAAATAATTTTCTTGGGTGACAAAAGCCAGGGTAAATTTTGGCTAGGCTTATATAGGCCCTAGGGCTAATAGCCTAGTACCTACCTATGAACCTATGATATTACTTATTTAACACATGGCTGGAGAGATGAATAACTTGTAAGGATTTCAGAAAGCTTTCCCTCTTTGTACCTGAAAATCACTGTGGTGTTGATATTTGTCTCATAGCTGTGAAGTATAAGTTAACATACAGAAGAAGCCACAATGGTTATGTTTAATTCCTACCTGTCAGGCCTGAGTTTTACAGTCACAGCTTGGTCAAATCTCACAGGTATCAGATTGCCAGTAGTGAAGCTAACTTTGCGGGACCTGCATATCTATCTTTATCTTTAGAATTTCGGTGTGGAGCAACTGCAAGGATTGACCAATGTGACCTTCCAGTCATTAGTACAATGAACATGTACTTACACATCATTACATTTGTAAGACCAACTATCTGTTTGTCTACTTCTCTTTTTGAAGTGATCTATGGCAGGAACTGTTCATCTGTCTTGCACTGCCAAGGACAACTTCAATATAGTTTATTATGCCCTGATGTTGAGCCCTCCTTCCTGATAGGGCAGTATGGGCAGCCACTACCTTCAGTATGTAACTGGTGGAACTGTATAGCTAATTTGCACATTTCACTGTAACACCAAATTCTAAGGACAGGTGCACAAACTGCATGTACCTGCAGTACTTGCTTTATATGCTTGGTGCATATAATACTATTAGGAGCACCATATGAAACTACTGGATGTCTAGATGGCCTACTTGCTTTTTTCTCCCTCTTATATCAGCTTGCTTTTTGAAGCTGAGATACATATTTTCCCATTTATTAAATTAGTGATAGTCCTCCACATTTCTCTTTGTGTAGATTTTTTTCACTCAGTCAATAGGTTTTTACTGTACTCCTGTAGATTGCCTACTGTTCTAACCCACAATAGTTGAAGGTCTTTATGCACCACATTTAGTATAATATAATACTCATGCAGGTATACGTATAAAGCCCTAATAGTCTATGTCTTATAATATTCTTCACCATAGTGTCTGCCTGTTTAAAACTGACAGTATTATGACAGTTTCTAATTTCAGAAGTTAGTATATTCTATCCCAAATGAAACCAAAAAAAGGGCACTAAGCATTGTGAGTCCTCAGTGATAATTTTATTACAAAAAGTTAAGTGCTTTCATAAATACCAGTTGACTTCCCCAGAACACACCAAAAACACAAAAATTTTGTTTAAATAATGCAAACTCAATAGCAATTGGTTCATTCTTCCACCAATGGTTTAACGAAAATAAGCCTAGTTCATGAATATAAAACACTGCTCATGAATATTAAATATAACATATTGTTAAAAACACAATTTAAAAACACATAATTAATACATTGTTGCAATACAATTGTATCAAACAAATTGTTGTTCACAGTAAGAAACTCAGTCATCATATTCCTTATTAAAGGTGTATGTACCCAAAATAAACTTAAAAACTTTGTTTATATATATAAAAAACTTGATATACAAATATTAAAGCTGCCCTGCTTTTTCTCTTAATATTGGCAGGATAGTTATATGATCATCTAAACCTGGAAAGAAGTTTGCAGCTGGCCTTAATTGCCATAATAGTTCTTTTTTTACTGAGAACATTTTGCCAATCTCCTCCCCAAGCTTCAATGTGGACAATGTCAAGAATGGCACATTTAAAACCACAAAAGTCAGCTCATTGTAAACTGTGTTTATATAAGGCGTTAGTTTCCTTCTTATTTTTTATGTCATCGAGGTGTTTGTAAATCCTGGTTTTAAATAACCTCTCAGTTTTTCCAACATAGAATGATATACAAGTATTACACCTAGCAATGTATACCAGTTTACCTGAAAAGCAGTTACCCCGACTCAAATACACAATGTTTTTATTTTGGTTAGCTAGGGAAATAGAGCTATCCTGTAGAAGATAGGAGCAATAGGAACATCTACCACAAGGCCTGCTCCCATTAACATTTCCATGTTCACCTTGGTTTTCAGTTCTTCTTTCCAAGACCGACTTAAATTGGGTCCTATTTTGATGGAAAATATAGGTTTTTCACCCGATACCTGAAACACTTCAGAATTAGTTTTAAAAATACTCCAATTTTTATAAAGTATTTCTTTAACTCCATGATACAAGGGGCTGTATTGGACAACACATGCCTGTTGGAAATCAATTTTGTTCTCACTCTTGGAAGCTTCATCAGGGCTATTGATTTTATTCTATCCCAAACCAGCAGTTCTTAGAATTAATCAGTTGTGATGTTCTCTTACTAAAAAATCTCCACAACTTAACTTGATCAATTTTTCTCTTTTTCTTAAGTCTAGACACCCCCATAAGATGGGGTTATGTACTGCCTAGTAAAGTAAGACCAGATCACTATGTGTTAATCTGTAATTTACAGAAAACAACTGCATTTTAGATAATCTTTTTTCACAGGCTGACTTCGCCAAGCATAGATCATTTTGGTGTACTTTATATGAATTTCTTCCAGCTGTATTTTGAGAGTTTTTATAAAAGTAGGGCCTCAGTCAGTTTCTATATTCAGTTTTAGGTCTAATAAAACCACATATATTGTTTTGATGTCACATGATTTAATTTATGTTCTAATGCAACCAATCTAGGGAATTATTATCAGGTCGCTCATCCTAACCTGCTTATTATTTGTTCAAGACATGGATGCCAAGAAATTCACCTTTACAGTGAAGCTCAAGAGGTGAATCTTAGCATGTATGTTGTGAACACATAGTTAAAGGTTACAGTAATAGACAAGACCCTAATTCTTTGTAGAGCATGGGGCCTTATCTGCTCCATGTACTAGTAGTTACAGGAAAAAAGAAAAGAAAAAACAAATAAGTGTTTTGCCAGCTTTCAAAACTGTACATCTCCTAGCAAGTTCTGTCAGAAATGGAGTTTAACACACTCCCTTATGTGTATACTCACCTTGCCATGCCTCTCAAATGTCCAGATTTTCACAGAATGCCCAGATGCTTGCCTTTTATCTCTGGCATGTTCCTCATAAAACTGTTTTTTTGGACAAACTTCTGAGGAATGAAGTAACTAAATGATGTTACATTTGAGTGTCAGACTTGATGTCCTTCAGAAAATGCAGGACAACACATATCCTGTTATTCTACCTACTTTCTAACAGGAAGTCAGAGACACATTATCAGTACAGACAGCAGGCAGAAGCAAATCTGTTTTTTATTCTGCCACTGTCATTTATTGGTTATTACTGGAATAGTTGACTGACTAGCATGAGACCTGACCTTAACAAGTGAAGCAGGGGATGCTTAACATTTGAGATCAAGTCTCATTCTATCTTCTTCTTCTTGTGGCTTTTCCTGGTTAGGGGTCGCCACAGCAGATCACATGTCCGCTCATGATTGGCAGTGGAGTTTTACAGTGTCGAGTTGCCAGCCCAGCGCCCAACCTTCCACAGAAGGCATTCAAGTCTCATGCTATAGTAGTGCATAAATGATTTACCTTTTATGGATATCAGAACACAATCACTATGTCCATGCACTACAATTTTGTTCCAGTCTTCATGCGTACTGTTCACAAGGTGATCAAATAGAAAGTCTTTAAAAAACCTAACCTTTTTAATATATTTTCCCAATCTTGTAACTGTATTCTTTATGTCATTGTTTCATTTCATTGGTGTTAATGTTCATACTGTTTTCTTCTGCCCAAATATTTAGTTCAGTCAAATAACTGCAATTGCTGTTGATGATCTTTACTGGTAGTATAGGTTTCTAATTTTAAATCAACATAAACAGAGTGAAATGTATAAATATATGCTGATGTCCAAGATACGTAGACAAACAGATAAAATCTCATAATCAACCCCTGGGGTTTATTTGCCACTTCCTTCTTGCTAACCATTTCACCATCCAGATCTGATGTAGCTAAATATATCTTACACTTTCTGCATCAGTGTATTGTGACCCAGCCTATCAAATGCTGAAGAAAGATCAATAAAGACCACATTCATTTGTGTTTTTTGCTGAACAGCCATAATGACATTACCAATAAAAAATGACAAGTAGCAATGGCTGTCCTTCATGTATGCATGTTGATGGACATTATATATGCTGAACTGTTGTAATTCAGACTCCAGTGGCTTAATAGATAAAGCATTGGCTTCCTAAAAGATGAATTTTGGGTTTCAGTCCCATAAGGGGTGATATAAATTGCTATGAACTTATATTCCAGTTATTCTCACTAGTGGTAATATATAATTATTTGCCAAGGGATGGGAAAGGCCACTCTATCACCAAGCAGGATAGTAAATTAAGTCAAACATCAAAAGAGAAACTGGTTAAGCTTAAAATGGAAACGTGTGTTTAATTTTAAAGTGTACAACTCTGACTGCTGCTGTCTTAAATGTAGAATGGAACTGGAAAATTTTTGTTTGATATTTTAATTGTTTTAATTGATTAATTATGTAATAAGGAGGGGATGCTTTTAATACTATTTAAGTTGTGTGATTCTGTGCTTTTTTTTACTCCTCGAAAGCTTTTTTGAGCTGAGGCATGAGTGTTTTTTTGTTTTGTTATAATAAATTTGGTGACCTGGCCTTTGTTGTTTGATTTGATTTACAATATTTTTTATTGTTTTGTTGATTGTGTTGGTATATACATGTGTTTGGGGGATGTGTGTGTGTCTCCCCAATATGAGGGTATAGAGGAGCTTGTCACCTTGCAAAAAAAATGTTCGCCAAAGGTGGTTTGAGCAGTTATTTTTTTACTTAACATTGCTGAAACAATCTTCAGTCAGTTCACACAATTCCCATAAAATGGCCTGCAGGGGCAGTTAGCCTAGTACTTACTTATGAATCTAATTTTGTAAGTAATGCTGTGAGTGCAGGTGACTGCATTACTTTTCCAGTGTTTGACATCAGACTGATGCATCTAAAACTACTTAGTCAATCATGTGCACCTTTTCTATTATATGTGGAACGTACTCGTGCAAATTTCCAAGCATGGGATATCTGGGCAGTACCAGACATTGCTTTAGATATCTGCAACGGGATATCACAGGATTTTCCCTTAGCAATGTCAAGTGATGGTTAGACCTTTCATCTCTGCCACTGGAGTTAATAAAATCCAGCTTAATATGTTTAAAATTATATCTTTGATATGGAAAGGTGAAGCATGTCTATTTTGCTCTATTACTTGTTAATATTTCCTTTGTCACCATTAAGTAGTTTTTTAACATTTTGGAAAGGAATTTGCAATTTATTTCACTTCCCTTGCCATATCACAATGAAAACCGACTTAACAACAGCAAACTTCTCTTCCATTGAAATACACATTCATTGAAAATGCATCTGACCAGTGCTGGATTATGTGTATCCCCCAAACCCTGCAGTTATAGCTGTATTGCTAACCAAATCCTTCTCAGATTGCTGTGTAAAAAATTAAATAATAATGAACAAGGTCATGTTTTAAATTTGTTACACATAAACATGCAGTAGCCAAAGTATTACAACTTAATTCACATGCTTACAGACTAGTCCTGCAAAGCTGGATTAAAAAATGTTTAAAAATGACCAGATGATGAGAACATCAGATTCTTTCATCAATAGAGAGGCCCCCACCCCTTGAGCAGTTTTAGTCACTTGTACTTAATTGGTAGCTGTGGGGGAACAACTTGAAATCATATAAAGATCACAATCATCATACCGTAAGATACAGCCATGTGTAGCAAAGTTTAAACAGAAGAGCATTTATGAGCATAAGAAATATTAATCATCTGATAACATATGCTAAGTCAATCTGCACAATCTCTTCAGAAGTAAAAGTCATCTGAATAATTCCACATTAATGAGCGCTATTACTAATGTAGAAGTTGCTGCTGACAGATAACTTTGGATTTCAGTGCTTCATCTACAAATGCAATGCCTGCTGCCCTTAAAGAATAAATTGCATATGTTACATTAAATAATCAGAGTAGTTGTGATTTTTCCATAACAGTTCTGGGACTAGATCAGCAATGCAATAGGGAATGGTTGGCAAGCAGCTATGACAGGTTCAAACTTACTAGGCATACAGTCCAGAAGACCATTAAGGAGCCCAGCCCAGATTCCTAATTTCTCCAAAGCATTGTCTGGTTAAGTAGCTTGCTGAATGTCACACGGTATGTAAATGAAGGTGGAAAGATTAAAACCTTCCAACCTTGCCACAGCAAGCAGCTCATTAACAAGTTGGAGCTTTAGTCCTCTGCGCTATATGCCAGAGTAACAGTTTTGGATGAAAATCCTTTACAATCTAATCTTGTAGAGAAGAGATCATATGTAACAATGACTGACTCCCCCTAATGGATGTTGAAAATATAGCTGTTCTGATCTTTACTCTAAATAATTCAGACTGTGTGTATTAACAAATGTCAACCCCTTTGCAGTTGCTGGAAGCTGTACAGAGTATTTTTTAAAAAGTATGTTACTAAAATGTAACATGTTCAGACTTCTAAAATGCAGCATGTTTAGACTATATTGCACAATCCAGAGACAGTGAATTAATTCAAATTTCTGTACAATGATAGAGCTCTATATACTACATGATAGAGCAAAATCCCAAAAAGGGAAGGCATCGCTGATCAGTATTAGCAAAAAACTACGGGCACTCATAAAATCGTCTAAGGCCAGCTTCGAGAGAAAAATTGCACAGGACACTAAGGATAATCACAAGGCTTTCTTTAGTTATGTTAGGAACCTGGGTGGGAATTCCCAGATATGCTCAGAATTAGTCCAAAATGACAAAAAATACACCGAACCCACAGACATTGCCAACATCCTAGCTGACAGGTTCAGCGCAAACCCCCCCCTTTCCGCACCAAAAGGGCAAATATCTATCCCAGCAGAGTGCTGCCCCCTTACATCTCAGATGCTCAGGTAAGAGCCGCCCTCTCCAAAGCAAAAAACACAGCATCAATGGGACCAGACGGTGTCCCAGGCTGCATCCTACAAGAACTCCAAGAAGAACTAAACCCAAACATAAAATTACTGTTCAGTCTCAGCCTTACTACAGGATATGTACCCAAAGAGTGGCGTACAGCAACAGTGGTCCCTCTCCACAAAGGTGGTGCCTCAACGGATCCTGGAAACTATCGCCCCATAAGCTTGACTAGCTTAGTCTGCAAAGCTATGGAAAGGATCATCATGGACCTCATAAATAAAGATATTGGGGACCTACAGACACTGGCTCCTACCCAGTTTGGCTTTGTTAAGGGCAGATCCTGCCTCTTAAACCTGGTCAATTTCTTTGAAACAGTCACCAAGGCCATTGATGAGGGGAAGGTGGTCCACACAGCCTACCTGGACCTTGCAAAAGCATTCGATACAATACCCCACTCGGGCATTATAGATAAGCTCACCAGCTTAAATATAAACCCCTATGTCACTAGATGGGTTGCAAACTGGCTCAAGGACAGAACCCACATGGTTAGAATTGCTGGAGCCATGTCAGACTCCAAACCAGTTACAAGTGGCATCCCACAAGGCTCAGTCCTGGGACCTCTCTTGTTCGGTATATATTTCTCAGAGGTACAGGCTAACATGGAAGTACTGTGGCTGACCAAGTTCACAGATGACTGGGCGCCATAATAGACTCTCCAGCCAGCACAAGCATCCTACAAAAGGGCCTCATAGAAACAGACAACTGGTGCCAGAGCCATGGCCTTAAGCTAAACGCCAAAAAGTGTATTGTCATCCCCTTTGCAAAAACAAAGTGCCCACAAATTCCACATAGGTGGTAATCCATTAAATACGGAAGAAGTAATTAAGGACCTGGGGACCCAAGTTGATAGCAATCTCTCATTTGACAACCACGTGGCCAAAGTGGTTAGAAAAACATTTTATATAGCCCACCTAATCATGAAGGGATTCACATCTAAATCAGGGGAGGTCATCATGCCTCTTTACTCATCCCTCATCAGGCCCATAATTGAGTACAATGCCCCTTTTGGGATGTACCTTACCAGACACCTGCAGCAACTGGAAAGACCCCAAAAGTACCTCACCAAGAGGATCAAAGGGCTCAAACAGATGCCATATGCTGCCAGGTTAAAGAAACTCCAGCTCTACTCAGTGGCATACCGCCTGCTCAGAGGCGATCTGTGCCTGACGTATAAAGCCATGTCCAACCCAGAATTAATGGACATGCTGCACCTCAGAAAATCCAAATCCCATCGAGCTACGCGCTTGAGAGACTTGAACCTCAGCACTGAAATAAATAGGACATGCTGGAGGGACAGATTCATAACCCAGAGGCTCCCTTCACTCTGGAATAAAATCCCAGTCCAGGTTAGGCTGAGTCCCTCACTGACTCTCTTCAAGAGGAATCTTGATGAGTGGATGGGAGATAGTAGGTTTACCCCGGGTATCACTTCTATGTCACTGTTAGACAGAGGCACAGTATACTAACCTCAAAAAAGGGCATAGCAAAATTCATTTAAAATGTGTGGCGAAAGCCAAACACACTCTGGCTAGGCTTATAAATGCCCTAGGGCATAGGTTCATAGGTTCATAGGTTTATACTAGGCTATCTGCCCTAAGGCATTTATAAGCCTAGCCCAAGTTTTTGTGGCTTGCCACCCCTTATATGAAAAATACTGTGCCCATTAGTTTGTTGTGCCTCTGTCCAGCAGTGACACAGATATGATTCCGGTAAACCTCACGATCTCCCATCCACAGGTCTAGATTTCTCTTGAACAGAGTCAGCGAGGTGCTCTGCCTCACATGGACCGGGATTTTATTCCACAGCATAGGGAGTCTCTGAGTGATAAATCTATCCCTCCAGCACGTCCTATTTATATCCGTGCTAAGGTTTAAGTCGCTTGCTCTAGTGGTTTTGGTGGATTTGGATTTTTGAGGTGGAGCATGTCCATTATTCGGGTTGGACATGGCCGTGTATGTCAGGCACATGTCACCTCTGAGCAGACGGTATGCGACTGAATAGAGCTGGAGTTTCTTCAATCTGGCAGCATATGACAGATTTTGGAGTCCCTTTATCCTTTGGTGAGGAACTTTGGGGTCTCTCCAATTGCTGCAGATGTCGGTGAGATACATCCCGAATGGGCATTGTACTCGATCATTGGTTTTAGCTATCTCTAAGGCATTTAGACGAAGTTATATGCTAGCTGACCTGACTAAAATAGGGATACTAGTAGCTCTGTCTAGAGTGTCAGATTGTTTATAATTTCCACCTGTTAGTTTCTTTTATGAGAGGTGTTGTAGTAAGGATTTTATCCACTGGGAGTGAGAAATTAGGTTCCCAGTCGTTTATTGTAGTGTTAAAGTGCATGTGGTTTTTGATCGATTTTGAGGTATGTCCATCTTCGTTGGATTTTGTATGTTCATTCACTGTGTAGAGTTCCTGTTTTTTAGGCGAGTTTTTCATCAAATGCATTTGTGATGATTTATGGAGTAAGATTTAGTTAATCAAGATAAAGGTGAAGATAATTATGCTGATCAGATGTAGGTAAAAACATTAAAACCTGCATTTGCAAGTAGCTAGATCAGTGAGTAAAGGTTCCACTAAAGTATGTTAAAACATACCTGCCAGTCCTATTTTCTGTCATGGATTCATAGATTTGTTCAGTTAAAGTATAAACGTTTGGAGCAACTTCAGCTGACTGAAGTATTTTATTTTAAGTTAACGGCATATTATAGATTGCTGAGAGTAACTTTAGTAAGTCTCATTAATTGAGATAGATGAAATTGGGCATGCTAAAGTTTGACACTGTCCACGAGTTCAAGCCAGACTTAACTATAGTCATTAAATCAATCAATATGTTATCAATTATAAGTTCTTAATGATGGGTTTGTTTAGAAGTTTAGTGAAGTATACAGGCTTTCATTATGTTGCTTAAAAGATCTAAATATTACCATAAGGTGTAATGTCGAAGCATGACTTGTCATAGAGATAGACTTCTTGTTGGACTGTTCTAGGGTGATTAATTGTATGAATTCCGTTTTCATGGCAATTTCAATTCACGATGGAATCTCTATCTGCAAAAGTCTTATGTTAAATCAAATTAAACTCTAAATGAATCGTAATTTCAATGTGCCTTGATGCTGTTTTATAAGATGTTGGAAATTTTGAGGTAATTTTTAGTTATTATATGTAATGTGCTTTAAATTTTGATTAACTGATTCTGGTTTTCTAACTTTAAGGCATGAATTTTGTAGTTTTGGCTAATAAATTTGTTCTGCCCTGTTTTATTGATTTACATATTTTACTTTATCATGATCTTAAAAGTTGGGATTGTTTTTCAAATGTGTATAATGACTGTACTTCATAAAATTTCAAGTGTTGCGTTCATTTTGTATTTTAATCTCACAGTCCATTGCCCTTTAAAAGTCTGGATTAGCTGACTACTATAACTAATTAGAAAAATCAAGTTACTGCATACTTTTTTTTCATGACTGATGCTCAAGTATCAATTAGAATCTTAAATACTTTTTAAATATTTTCCATTGATTCTTTTGCAAGTTTTTCCAGTGGAATTATTCATGTGCAGATTATCAGTGCTTAGATATTCAATGGATTCAGATTTTCTACATTCATGATGTAGACATTTAAGCATATATAAAGTAGTAGTAAAATACTTATATAAGTGGTTATTCCATTAGATTCTTTGTCATTATATTTACATTTAAGTTTGATTATTATTCTGCCATATTTGAACATTACACATTGAGAACTATTATGATGAATTAGTAATTTCCTCATTATAGCATACAATTTCTGAAAATCATAAAACATTTTTTTCATACATACACATTTATAAATTAAAAGA
>NC_056726.1:1544746475-1544783265 GCF_019279795.1 Protopterus annectens
CCAAAAAATTTTTGGGTGGCCCCCCTTAAAACAAAACCCCCGGAAAATAAAAAAGATTTTTTGGGGAAAAAAATTAAAACTCAGAAGCCCTAACTTTCTAGCCCAACGGTTCCTGGAGTTCATAAATTCAAATGCCATGGAACAGCTAGTCACTGTTCCCACGAGAGGAGAAAATATACTAGATCTCATTGTCACAAACATGGGGACAAAATGCTCCACACGGAAGTATATCCCTCATTGGTGAGATCTGATCATAAACTAATCTCACTGGAAATCCACATCCCACCCCACCCCAAACAAAAGACCATAGTGAAGAACTTCTCTAAAGCAAACTTCACACTACTCAAGACTGGTGTGGTATCCTTCAAGGCCCCTGAGCCAGAGGAAACCACAACCCAAGCTGCAGAAGCCCTTACAAATGCCTTCTATGAACACCTCCAGGACTGCATGGATCAGGCAATCCCAAATAAAACCAAGACTCTTTCCACAAAGGGCAAACGTCCAGTCTGGTGGACCCCAGCCATTAACAAACTTTACAATAAGAGGAGAAAGCTATTACATGATAGAACAAAATCCATAAAAGGAAGTCACCCCTGATCATTATTAGTAAAAAAATATGAGCACTCATAAAATCAACTAAGGCCAATTTTGAGAGAAAAATTGCCATGGATTCAAAGGACAATCATAAGGCCTTTTTCAGCTATGTTAGGAACCTGGGTGGAAACTCCCAGATATGCTCAGAATTAGTCCAAAATGATACAAAATCACTGAACCCACAGACATTGCCAACATACTGGCAGACAGGTTCAGTGCAAACTTCACCCCCCTCTCCCCCCCTAAAGGAGAGATAACTATCCCAGCCGAGTGTAGCCTCCCGGACATCTCAAATGTGCAGGTGAAAGCTGCTCTCTCTAAAGCTAAAAACACAGCATCAATGGGACCGGATGGTGTCCCCGGCTGTGTGCTACACGAGCTAAATGAGGAATTAAACCCGCACATAAGGCAGCTGTTTAATCTCAGCCTTACCACAGGATACGTGCCCAAGGGTGGCGTGGCAACTGTGGTCCCACTCCAAAGGCGGCGCCTCTGGACCCTGGTAATTACCCAATAAGCTTAACAAGTCTAGTCTGCAAAGCTATGGAGAGGATCATAATGGAGCCCATAAACAAAGATATACGGGACTTGCAGACATTGGACCCAACCCAGTTTGGCTTTGTCAAGGGAAGATCATGCCTTTTGAACTTGGTCGACTTCTTCGAAACAGTCACCAAGGCCATTGATGAGGGAAAGGCAGTCCATACAGCCTACCTTGACCTTGCAAAGGCTTTCGACACAATACCCCACTCGGGTATTGTAGAAAAACTTACCAGCTTAAATGTAAACCCATATGTCACAAGATGGGTTGCAAACTGGCTTAAGGACAGAACCCACAGGGTTAGAGTTGCTGGCGCTGTGTCAGACTCCAAGCTGGTCACAAGTGGTGTCCCACAGGGCTCAGTCCTTGGCTCCCTATTGTTTGGCATCTACTTCTCAG
Organism: Protopterus annectens; assembly: GCF_019279795.1. Taxonomy (NCBI): domain Eukaryota; kingdom Metazoa; phylum Chordata; order Ceratodontiformes; family Protopteridae; genus Protopterus; species Protopterus annectens. Next base: position 1,544,748,010 of record NC_056726.1, read on the forward strand.
AAGTACAGGCCAACATGGGAGGACTTTGGCTGACAAAGTTTGCAGACGACTGCAAACTGGGCGCCATAGTGGAAAGTGCATCGGACACGGATATCCTTCAGAAGGGACTCACAGAAACAGATAGCTGGTGCCAGAGCCATGGCCTGAAGTTAAGCGCCAAAAATGTATAGTCATACCCTTCGGGAAAAACAAGGTAACCCCAAGCTACCATATAGGTGGCAATCCACTAAGCACAGAAGAGGTTATCAGGGACCTGGGGACCCAGGTTGACAGTGGCCTTTCTTTTGACACTCACATTGCTAAAGTGGTTAGAAAGACCTTCTACATTGCCCACCTGATCATGAAGGATTCACATCCAGATCTAGTGAGGTCATTGTTCCCCTGTACTCTTCACTTATCAGACCAATGATCGAGTACAACGCCCCATTCGGGATGTATCTCACCCGACATCTGCAGCAATTAGAGACCCCAAAGTTCCTCACCAAAAGGATAAAGGGACTCCAAAATCTGTCATATGCTGCCAGATTGAAGAAACTCCAGTTCTATTCAGTCGCATACCGTCTGCTCAGAGGTGACATGTGCCTGACATACAAGGCCATGTCCAACCCGGAAATAATGGACATGCTCCACCTCAAAAAATCCAAATCCACCAAAACCACTAGAGCAAGCGACTTAAACCTTAGCACGGATATAAATAGGATGAGCTGGAGGGATAGATTTATCACTCAGAGACTCCCTATGCTGTGGAATAAAATCCCGGTCCATGTGAGGCAGAGCACCTCGCTGACTCTGTTCAAGAGAAATCTAGACCTGTGGATGGGAGATCGTAGGTTTACCCCGGGAATCATATCTGTGTCACTGCTGGACAGAGGCACAACAAACTAATGGGCACAGTATTTTTTCATATAAGGGGTGGCGTAAGCCACAAAAATTTGGGCTAGGCTTATAAATGCCTTAGGGCAGATAGCCTAGTATAAACCTATGAACCTATGAACCTATGCCCTAGGGCATTTATAAGCCTAGCCAGAGTGTGTTTGGCTTTCGCCACACATTTTAAATGAATTTTGCTATGCCCTTTTTTGAGGTTAGTATACTGTGCCTCTGTCTAACAGTGACATAGAAGTGATACCCAGGGTAAACCTACTATCTCCCATCCACTCATCAAGATTCCTCTTGAAGAGAGTCAGTGAGGGACTCAGCCTAACCTGGACTGGGATTTTATTCCAGAGTGAAGGGAGCCTCTGGGTTATGAATCTGTCCCTCCAGCATGTCCTATTTATTTCAGTGCTGAGGTTCAAGTCTCTCAAGCACGTAGCTCGATGGGATTTGGATTTTCTGAGGTGTAGCATGTCCATTAATTCTGGGTTGGACATGGCTTTATACGTCAGGCACAGATCGCCTCTGAGCAGGTGGTATGCCACTGAGTAGAGCTGGAGTTTCTTTAACCGGCAGCATATGACATCTGTTTGAGCCCTTTGATCCTCTTGGTGAGGTACTTTTAGGGTCTTTCCAGTTGCTGCAGGTGTCTGGTAAGGTACATCCCAAAAGGGGCATTGTACTCAATTATGGGCCTGATGAGGGATGAGTAAAGAGGCACGATGACCTCCCCTGATTTAGATGTGAATCCCTTCATGATTAGGTGGGCTATATAAAATGTTTTTCTAACCACTTTGGCCACGTGGTTGTCAAATGAGAGATTGCTATCAACTTGGGTCCCCAGGTCCTTAATTACTTCTTCCGTACTTAACGGATTACCACCTATGTGGAATTTGTGGGCACTTTGTTTTTGCAAAGGGGATGACTATACACTTTTTGGCATTTAGCTTAAGGCCATGGCTCTGGCACCAGTTGTCTGTTTCTATGAGGCCCTTTTGTAGGATGCTTGTGCTGGCTGGAGAGTCTATTATGGCACCCAGTCATCTGTGAACTTGGTCAGCCACAGTACTTCCAAGTTAGCCTGTACCTCTGAGAAATATATACCAAACAAGAGAGGTCCCAGGACTGAGCCTTGTGGGACGCCACTTGTAACTGGTTTGGAGTCTGACATGGCTCCAGCAATTCTAACCATGTGGGTTCTGTCCTTGAGCCAGTTTGCAACCCATCTAGTGACATAGGGGTTTATATTTAAGCTGGTGAGCTTATCTATAATGCCCGAGTAGGGTATTGTATCGAATGCTTTTGCAAGGTCCAGGTAGGCTGTGTGGACCACCTTCCCCTCATCAATGGCCTTGGTGACTGTTTCAAAGAAATTGACCAGGATTAAGAGGCAGGATCTGCCCTTAACAAAGCCGAACTGGGTAGGAGCCAGTGTCTGTAGGTCCCCAATATCTTTATTTATGAGGTCCATGATGATCCTTTCCATAGCTTTGCAGACTAAGCTAGTCAAGCTTATGGGGCGATAGTTTCCAGGATCCGTTGAGGCACCACCTTTGTGGAGAGGGACCACTGTTGCTGTACGCCACTCTTTGGGTACATATCCTGTAGTAAGGCTGAGACTGAACAGTAATTTTATGTTTGGGTTTAGTTCTTCTTGGAGTTCTTGTAGGATGCAGCCTGGGACACCGTCTGGTCCCATTGATGCTGTGTTTTTTGCTTTGGAGAGGGCGGCTCTTACCTGAGCATCTGAGATGTCAGGGGGCAGCACTCTGCTGGGATAGATATTTGCCCTTTTGGTGCGGAAGGGGGGGGAGTTTGCGCTGAACCTGTCAGCTAGGATGTTGGCAATGTCTGTGGGTTCGGTGTATTTTTTGTCATTTTGGACTAATTCTGAGCATATCTGGGAATTCCCACCCAGGTTCCTAACATAACTAAAGAAAGCCTTGTGATTATCCTTAGTGTCCTGTGCAATTTTTCTCTCGAAGCTGGCCTTAGACGATTTTATGAGTGCCCGTAGTTTTTTGCTAATACTGATCAGCGATGCCTTCCCTTTTTGGGATTTTGCTCTATCATGTAGTATATAGAGCTCTATCATTGTACAGAAATTTGAATTAATTCACTGTCTCTGGATTGTGCAATATAGTCTAAACATGCTGCATTTTAGAAGTCTGAACATGTTACATTTTAGTAACATACTTTTTTAAAAAATACTCTGTACAGCTTCCAGCAACTGCAAAGGGGTTGACATTTGTTAATACACACAGTCTGAATTATTTAGAGTAAAGATCAGAACAGCTATATTTTCAACATCCATTGGGGGGGGGTCAGTCATTGTTACATATGATCTCTTCTCTACAAGATTAGATTGTAAAGGATTTTCAGCCAAAACTGTTACTCTGGCATATAGCGCAGAGGACTAAAGCTCCAACTTGTTAATGAGCTGCTTGCTGTGGCAAGGTTGGAAGGTTTTAATCTTTCCACCTTCATTTACATACTGTGTGACATTCAGCAAGCTACTTAACCAGACAATGCTTTGGAGAAATTAGGAATTTAGGCTGGGCTCTTTAATGGTCTTCTGGACTGTATGCCTAGTAAGTTTGAACCTGTCATAGCTGCTTGCCAACCATTCCCTATTGCATTGCTGATCTAGTCCCAGAACTGTTATGGAAAAATCACAACTACTCTGATTATTTAATGTAACATATGCAATTTATTCTTTAAGGGCAGCAGGCATTGCATTTGTAGATGAAGCACTGAAATCCAAAGTTATCTGTCAGCAGCAACTTCTACATTAGTAATAGCGCTCATTAATGTGGAATTATTCAGATGACTTTTACTTCTGAAGAGATTGTGCAGATTGACTTAGCATATGTTATCAGATGATTAATATTTCTTATGCTCATAAATGCTCTTCTGTTTAAACTTTGCTACACATGGCTGCATCTTACGGTATGATGATTGTGATCTTTATATGATTTCAAGTTGTTCACCCACAGCTACCAATTAAGTACAAGTGACTAAAACTGCTCATGGGGTGGGGGCCTCTCTATTGATGAAAGAATCTGATGTTCTCATCATCTGGTCATTTTTAAACATTTTTTAATCCAGCTTTGCAGGACTAGTCTGTAAGCATGTGAATTAAGTTGTAATACTTTGGCTACTGCATGTTTATGTGTAACAAATTTAAAACGTGACATTGTTCATTATTATTTAATTTTTTACACAGCAATCTGAGAAGGATTTGGTTAGCAATACAGCTATAACTGCAGGGTTTGGGGGATGCCATTGGATATAATATACACATAATCCACCACTGGTCAGATGCATTTTCAATGAATGTGTATTTCAATGGAAGAGAAGTTTACTGTTGTTATGTCGGTTTTCATTGTGATACGGCAAGGGAAGTGAAATAAATTGCAAATTCCTTTCCAAAATGTTAAAAAACTACTTAATGGTGACAAAGGAAATATTAACAAGTAATAGAGCAAAATAGACATGCTTCACCTTTCCATATCAAAGATATAATTTTAAACATATTAAGCTGGATTTTATTAACTCCAGTGGCAGAGATGAAATGTCTAACCATCACTTGACATTGCTAAGGGAAAATCCTGTGATATCCCATTGCAGATATCTAAAGCAATGTCTGGTACTGCCCAGATATCCCATGCCTGGAAATTTGCACGAGTACGTTCCACATATAATAGAAAAGGTGCACATGATTGACTAAGTAGTTTTAGATGCATCAGTCTGATGTCAAACACTGGAAAAGTAATGCAGTCACCTGCACTCACAGCATTACTTACAAAATTAGATTCATAAGTAAGTACTAGGCTAACTGCCCCTGCAGGCCATTTTAAGGGAATTGTGTGAACTCACTGAAGATTGTTTTAGCAATGTTAAGTAAAACAATAACTGCTCAAACCACCTTTGGCGAACATTTTTTTTGCAAAGTGACAAGCTCCTCTATACCCTCATATTGGGGAGACACACACACATCCCCCAAACACATGTATATACCAACACAATCAACAAAACAATAAAAAATATTGTAAATCAAATCAAACAACAAAGGCCAGGTCACCAAATTTATTATAACAAAACAAAAAAACACTCATGCCTCTGCTCAAAAAAGCTTTCGAGGAGTAAAAAAAAGCACAGAATCACACAACTTAAATAGTATTAAAAGCATCCCCTCCTTATTACATAATTAATCAATTAAAACAATTAAAATATCAAACAAAAATTTTCCAATTCCATTCTACATTTAAGACAGCAGCAGTCAGAGTTGTACACTTTAAAATTAAACACACGTTTCCATTTTAAGCTTAACCAGTTTCTCTTTTGATGTTTGACTTAATTTACTATCCTGCTTGGTGATAGAGTGGCCTTTCCCATCCCTTGGCAAATAATTATATATTACCACTAGTGAGAATAACTGGAATATAAGTTCATAGCAATTTATATCACCCCTTATGGGACTGAAACCCAAAATTCATCTTTTAGGAAGCCAATGCTTTATCTATTAGGCCACTGGAGTCTGAATTACAACAGTTCAGCATATATAATGTCCATCAACATGCATACATGAAGGACAGCCATTGCTACTTGTCATTTTTTATATGTAATGTCATTATGGCTGTTCAGCAAAAAACACAAATGAATGTGGTCTTTATTGATCTTTCTTCAGCATTTGATAGGCTGGGTCACAATACACTGATGCAGAAAGTGTAAGATATATTTAGCTACATCAGATCTGGATGGTGAAATGGTTAGCAAAAAGGAAGTGGCAAATAAACCCCAGGGGTTGATTATGAGATTTTATCTGTTTGTCTACGTATCTTGGACATCAGCATATATTTATACATTTCACTCTGTTTATGTTGATTTAAAATTAGAAACCTATACTACCAGTAAAGATCATCAACAGCAATTGCAGTTATTTGACTGAACTAAATATTTGGGCAGAAGAAAACAGTATGAACATTAACACCAATGAAATGAAACAATGACATAAAGAATACAGTTACAAGATTGGGAAAATATATTAAAAAGGTTAGTTTTTTTAAAGACTTTCTATTTGATCACCTTGTGAACAGTACGCATGAAGACTGGAACAAAATTGTAGTGCATGGACATAGTGATTGTGTTCTGATATCCATAAAAGGTAAATCATTTATGCACTACTATAGCATGAGACTTGAATGCCTTCTGTGGAAGGTTGGGTGCTGGGCTGGCAACTCAACACTGTAAAACTCCACTGCCAATCATGAGCGGACATGTGATCTGCTGTGGCGACCCCTAACCAGGAAAAGCCACAAGAAGAAGAAGATAGAATGAGACTTGATCTCAAATGTTAAGCATCCCCTGCTTCACTTGTTAAGGTCAGGTCTCATGCTAGTCAGTCAACTATTCCAGTAATAACCAATAAATGACAGTGGCAGAATAAAAAACACATTTGCTTCTGCCTGCTGTCTGTACTGATAATGTGTCTCTGACTTCCTGTTAGAAAGTAGGTAGAATAACAGGATATGTGTTGTCCTGCATTTTCTGAAGGACATCAAGTCTGACACTCAAATGTAACATCATTTAGTTACTTCATTCCTCAGAAGTTTGTCCAAAAAAACAGTTTTATGAGGAACATGCCAGAGATAAAAGGCAAGCATCTGGGCATTCTGTGAAAATCTGGACATTTGAGAGGCATGGCAAGGTGAGTATACACATAAGGGAGTGTGTTAAACTCCATTTCTGACAGAACTTGCTAGGAGATGTACAGTTTTGAAAGCTGGCAAAACACTTATTTGTTTTTTCTTTTCTTTTTTCCTGTAACTACTAGTACATGGAGCAGATAAAGCCCCATGCTCTACAAAGAATTAGGGTCTTGTCTATTACTGTAACCTTTAACTATGTGTTCACAACATGCATGCTAAGATTCACCTCTTGAGCTTCACTGTAAAGGTGAATTTCTTGGCATCCATGTCTTGAACAAATAATAAGCAGGTTAGGATGAACGACCTGATAATAATTCCCTAGATTGGTTGCATTAGAACATAAATTAAATCATGTGACATCAAAACAATATATGTGGTTTTATTAGACCTAAAACTGAATATAGAAACTGACTGAGGCCCTACTTTTATAAAAACTCTCAAAATACAGCTGGAAGAAATCCATACAAAGTACACCAAAATGATCTATGCTTGGCGAAGTCAGCCTGTGAAAAAAGACCATCTAAAATGCAGTTGTTTTCTGTAAATTACAGATTGACACATAGTGATCTGGTCTTACTTTACTAGGCAGTACATAACCCCATCTTATGGGGGTGTCTAGACTTAAGAAAAAGAGAAAAATTGATCAAGTTAAGTTGTGGAGATTTTTTAGTAAGAGAACATCACAACTGATTAATTCTAAGAACTGCTGGTTTGGGATAGAATAAAATCAATAGCCCTGATGAAGCTTCCAAGAGTGAGAACAAAATTTTTTTTTCTCAAAAAATTTTTTTTTAAATATATAAATAACAAGACAGTTAGAAGTTTTATACATGAACAGTAGGTATAAATAAACATATTTCGACTCATAGATGAGAAAACAATCCTTCAGGAGATTTAACATATTATTAAGTAATAAAGCAATCCGCAATATGTACACTATATACAAGTTAGGCAACCTGAAAAAAAAAAAAAAAAAAATTTTAACATTAACTATTTATTATATTTAAGACTTTTTCTAACACTAACTTTTTTAATGCTTTTTTTGGACTTCTAACTAAGTGCCTTTGAGCATCAATATATGAACAAGCCATTTTCTGGAAAGTAACCCAATTTAGTTTGGTTCGATCCAGCCAATTTTGTATTATGTAAAGTTTTAGTAATGAGCAAATAAAAATGATAACATGAATATCTAATTTTGAAAGATGAATTAAAGGAATATGAAGAATAGCAAGTTCCCAGGACAATGTAGACTTTTGGTACCCCATTTTCTGCAATCTGACTTTCAAAGAGGTCCATAATCTGTGAGAAAAATGACAATACCATAAGATATGTAGAAGGTCTGCTTGGGGATGAGAACAACATGAACATGATGGGGATTTACTTGGGTTAAATTTATTTAATTTGTATGGGGTATAGTAGGCGTCATTATTAATCATTAATTGTGTATATGATAATTTTTTAAAAGGGATAAATTCCTTTGTATATCTAATGGCCAAAAGTTTCTGAAACTCTGACAATTGGGAGTTATAACTTAACCAAACATTTGATAAAAGACAATTATGGTCCATTATTAAGCTATTGATTAACTTATAAGAGTTTGAGAGCATTTTATCTGATGAGGAAAGTATTTTGATAATCGTGTCGAGGTTTTTCATTTGTAGTTCTATGTGGTCTAAACATGAAAACTTGTTTTTAATTATTACTCTTAGTTGTCTAAGGATTGGTGAATAGTTCCAATTTACTTTCAAAATTTTACACCAATCGGGTAAAGATAAGTCAAGATATTTCAAAACATCTCTAACTTTTAAATTTTTTATTAAAGGATATTTTGTTAAGTTAAAGGGTTTGTTGTCTATCATTATATTTGGGTTTAGATGAATTGGTTGAATAAGGTGAGAAATCTTTTCTAGATTACATAGTTTGAGTAAGGTTTGGAAGGCTCTAATCTTTTGTTTAATTACAGTAGACATATTTTTAATAAATAAACTATCCAAAGAGATAAAAGGAATAGCTTCTGGATTTATATTTTTGAAATGATGTAATTGTACCATAATTTTATCCATAAAGAATGATTTGTATAAGAAATATTCTTGAAATTAGATATGGTGAGAAGTTTATTAGATGAGACAATCAAATAATAGAGATATAGATTAGGAAGGCCTAAACCACCCTTGTCCTTCAAAATTGACAATCTGGAATAGGAAATTCTAACAGATTTAGGGAACCATAAAAATTTTGCCAAAGCTTTATTTACAGACTCAAAAAAGATTTTGGAATTATCTGATCAGATGATGTGAACTGGTAAAGGAATTTAGGCAGAATGTTCATTTTAATTATGGCCTTTGATAAAAGTGAAAGGTTTAGATGTTTCCATCTGTCCATATCAGATAATATTGAGTTCCATACTTTATTGATGTTATTTTGAAAAGAAGATTTATTATTGTGTTCTAAATTGATACCTAAATATTTTATACTATAAGTAAACTGAAAATGATGATCTGAAAACAAAAATGATTTATGTGCTAAGTGATTTAAGGGAAAGATATGAGTTTTAGAAGAATTTAAAAGACAAGTTCACACGGAAGAGAAGTAATCAATGGAGTTTGTTATTTTTCTATAATCAGATAATGGAGTTTGGAAGTAAATAACTAGATCATCAGCGAAAGCTGAAAAATGAATTTTGGTATTAAGAATTCTGGGGGCATTATGAAAAGTATTTTGAATAATATACAACAACAAAGGTTCTAAATAAATGTTAAAAAGAAAGGGAGACAATGGACAACCCTGTCTTGTTCCTCTGGTAATTTTTATAGGAGAAGAAAATTGACCATTAATGTAAAGTCTAGTAAACATATCTTTGTATAAAACTTTTAAAAAATTTATAAAGAATAAAGGAATATTGAAACATGACATAGTTTGAAAGAGAAAGTTTCAACAGACTCTGTCAAAGGCATTTGATGCATCAATGATCAGAGCATATATAGGGTTTGAATTTTTTTTAATGAGATGAATGATAGACTCTAAGGACAGAGTATTATCCCAAGCATGTCTGTGGGACATAAAACCTGATTGATCTAGGGAAATAGTTGAGGGTAAAATCCGTTTCAATCTGTTAGCCAAAATAGATGATAAAATCTTCATATCTAAGTTTATTAAAGAAATGGGTCTATAATTTATTGGGTCAGATTTTTCTTTATTATTTTTTAGAATTAGGATGGTTTTAGATGTATTCCAATGAATATCTGAGATATCGTTAACTCTTATATGATTATATACTTTGAGAAGAAAGGGAAGAATTACCAATTTGAAAGTTTTGAAAAATTCTGGAGTAAAACCATCTGGACCAGGAGATTTTCCCAATTTAAGATTATCAATTGAATCCGAGATTTCTTGTAACGATATAGGAGCAGAAAGTAATTTTGTTGACTATCATTTAATTTAGGGAAATGTAGAGAATTTAAAAAGATTTTTAAGTGATTATCATTAACTGAATTAGAAGAACCTGAATATAAATCAGTATAGAGAGAAGTGAATAGCTGAATTATCTCTTCATCCGTGTTATATAATTTATTTTTATAAGATAAAGATGAGATTTTCGGTCTTTCAAAATTAACTTTAATAATTCTCGCTAATAATTTAGAAGGAACCTGGGCCCATTCTGAATATGAGGCAAGTAATTTTTGTTCAGCTAAAGAGAGATTATTTTAGTGAAGCAAAATTAAATCTTTCTGACAGTCGAGAATTTGTTTTTCTATAGTAGGGTCATGATTCAGTCTAAGATGATTTTCCAAGGAAAAATTCTAGATTTTAAGAACTCCTCTTTCTTAAAGTATTGCTTTTGAAAAAAACTGCTTTACTAATAAATAATCCTCTTAATCTCACTTTACATGCAGCCCATTGTATGTCATAAGGAATGTCTGATGACCCCAGGTTATTTTCCATTTCCTGTAATATTTCTGAACATTGTTTGCAAATATCTTCATTTAGCAGTAAATTATTATTTAAAGACCACTTATTAAAGTCAATTTTATTTTTAATATTAGAGTTTATGTTTAATTTTAGTGAGATTCTTGAATGGTCCGAAAAGAATCTAGGTTCAATGTTAAAATCCAAAATATATTTTGAGATATAATCAGAAATTAGAAAGAAATCCAATCTGGACCACGAACAGTAACACTTGGAGTAATAAGTATAGATATCATTCTTATTTAAGACTTTAACATTGTGAAGTGGATCAATTAAATTATATTCCGTCATCAAATCATTAAGGGCCATAGTAGATTGATAATTATAAGTAACAGTGGAACTGGATCGATCAATTACTGGATTTATTACTGCGTTCCAGTCACCACCCACTATAATATGGTGGTCTTTATAGGATGTGAGAATATTATAAATTTTTTAAATGAACAAATGTTGTGAATTACATGGGCCATATAAGTTTAAGACTAAAAGAGGTTTGTCCAGACCAACAATAGAAGTGGTAAATAAGCACCATGTCGCCTCATTATCAAATTTCTCATCAATAATGTTCCCCATGAATTTTTGTTTAATGATTATAGCTACTCCTCTGGAATTAGATGAGTCACCTGAAGCTACTATCTTTTGATCCATTTTTATTTCTCTCTTTATTCCAATCAAGACGCGGAATATGGGTCTCTTGAATAAAACAAATATTTGCCTGTGACTTAAAAATCAAATGAAATAATAATGACTTTTTGGCTTTGCCTTGAATACCTCTAACATTCCAAGAATCCAATATTATATCAACTGGCATATTCAAGGCATACAATCATTATTGATGCTATAAAGGTGAACTCAAAGTAAAAATCCAATAATACTTTAAAAAAGAAAAAAAAAAAAGAAAAAGCAGCATTTGAATATGCAATCGGGTCAACAAATATAATTTGCTGAAAAATAAAGAAAAAAAAATTTTCAAGAGCAATAAAATGTATATTAATATCCTTTATCCTAACCCTAGTGTCTACCCACCAATCACCCTGTGATAAAGGAATATCAGAAGTGAATAAGATAGAAGTAATTATAAATAATAATAACATCGGATTAATATAAAAATTGCTCAAAGGAAGCCTAACACAAATTAAAACCAGAGTAATACTACTAAAACTATATACAAGACTAACTAAATTCAAGCTGTCCAACATAATCCCTACTTGAAATACTAAGCTAAAAGCTCCTATTATTAAGTAAAAATTATAGTGATTAAATGCATTTCCTCAAGTATTTCAAAGAAGAAAAAAATAGAATAAATTTTGATTAACTAAAACAATACGGCATAACAAGTATTACAATTAAAACAGAACATATGTTAGGTAATGTAAATAAATATAAAGAAACCCATCTAATAACACTATCATATATGTAAACAAAACAGTGAGAAATCTAGGGATAGTTGTATCATATATAAGGTGATGTTTTAGATATACATATATATAAAAAGCCATAAACATTGCTAAACAGATAAAATCATGCACTATCCAATAAACACTCTTTAATGCTTAGTAACTTTTTCCCAGTAGTCAAATAGACAATAAGTGTGATAAAAACTCAAATAACTATAGAATGAGCATTTAACTATAGTTCAAATAAAGCATAAACTGTCCTCCAAGCGACCATACTCTAAAAAACAATTCAATATAGATGTAAGCTAACTGTCTAAATAGCAGTAATATAGCATCTGCTCACAATGATATATTATAAATTGAAATAGATTTTTGGCGCCATCTAATGTTCAAAGATAAATACAAATAAGAACTATTGGATAGTACCTTAAACTACAGTATGTACACTAGATTAAATGAATATTAATGTACTTTCATATGAATTTAAATAAATTTTAGAATACTTATACTAATGGCTCTGTTAAATTATATAGTTAAACTGTCCTTCTAAAATATAAAAGCAATACAGCAAACAGGATGTAAAAACACAGTGTTCATAAATATACTCATTATAACATCTAAATAGAACAAAAACAAGTAGGCTAAACTCAAAAAATCAAGGAGTTTAAATATAGACAGGTAAGTTTAGCTAATAACGTTTAAAGATATCCATTCCAAGCATTACATTTGTGTAAAGGCTTTCTATAATAAAACCACCAACTGCAGTCCCCTAATCAAGCTTCTGAAAAAAATGCATGAATTTCTCAAATGAACAGGTGTACAGTGTAATACGTGTCTATTTAAACATTTTGGCATCTTTCAAGATAACATAAAATCAACATTTTGTAGGAAAATATATGTTCTCTTCTTTACCCATTTTCTGGAATTGTAATAAATGAAACTAACCTGTTCATTTGTTTCAAGAACAATTTCCATCCTAATGCATGAAGGTAACTGCTCGCTTTGGAGCGAGAGAGACATGTATAGGATCGCTGAATGTAACGTGTGAGAAAGACATTTAAACTTAAAAACATCCTTCGCTTGTGAAGAGGAACACTGTAAATGATAGAAAGTCCTAATAAAACATTCCTGATGCTGAATACATGCTGAAAACAAGCGCAATTGTGTATGCGAAGCTGTCGTGCTTTCACAACAAATGATGACGTCACCATCCATCTCAGAGAGTCTGTAGTGGGTGCGCGATCATGTAGAACAGCAGCTGAAGCTATGAGCAGAAGATTTTTCCTTCAAGAGTCTCGAGAGGCGCGGTTTCTCCCTCCATAAATCTTATAACTGTCACAGGGGACTGTAATTTAAAAGCTTTTAAAAAACAAAACTAGTATACTGCCTTCACACAAAGCAAGGAAATGAAAGACACATAACTATTTGACTGTTTTTAGCACTTATAGTAAATCTATAAATCTGGAAAGCCTGTCATAGCACAATATTATTTAAAACTTATCAGAATTAAAACAAAATAAATTCAAAACAAGTTATTGAAGTGAAATAGGATTAGGTCATAACAGACACGTACATCCTATATTATAAATATTGTCTGAAAAATAACACTTTTGTATTCCATTGACAGTAACATATTATGATACAGTGTCAGGAAGCTTTTTAAATGTTTTAAGAAAAATGTCTTTAGCATCTTTGGGGTCTGAGCACACAAACCGTTTGTCATTAACTGTAAAAGACAAAGTATTTGGATAGGACATACGGAATCTTATCCCTCTTTTTATCAAGTTAGCACAATAGGGGCAAGTTTTTGTCTATTTAGTTTAATTTGAGAAGGAAGATCTTGGGAAAAAGATAGTTTGTGAGACTTCCATATGAACTGTTTTTAGTTTTAGCTGTTTCCAGGATCTGGAAAGTATCCTGAAAGTTTAATAACTTAGTATAAATAATCCTTGGTGTGGAAGAATCTTGCTTTGCACGCAATGCTCTATGTGCTCTCTCTACAATTATAGACTTTGAAGATGTTTCACAGTTTAACAATGTTTCAAAGATATTCTTAGTCACAGATAGCAAGTTTTTATTGTCATAAGATTCAGGCAAACCACGAATAATGATGTTATTTCTTTGACTCCTGGCCTCCAAATCCAACAGTTTAGCTTGTATATCAGAAATAATCTTGTCTTTAGACTTAAGGTCACTTTCCAATGAATCTGTTTTTAACTCTAAAGCTGAATTTCTGTTTTCAATCATATCCATTCTATCATTTATTTGCTTTAAAGTTTTACTAAAGTCAGCAAATTGTTCTGAAAAGTTTTGGATAGCACTTTGGATAGGCTTTAATGCTACTTTTAGTTCATCTAAAAGGAAATTTGAATCATTTAAGTCTTTATTACTTACTTTGGAAGTTTCAGTAGGTTGTTTATATGTCCTTAGTCTTTTTGAACTGGAATCTTTTTCAGGAGAGAGCATTGAAGAAAATTTGGCCTTTGTAGGCTGAGTCTCCATGGAGTCGGATTTTGTAGCCATGTCCAGAAATGAACTGCAATTGACAGGATTTCAGGAACCAGGAATAGACTGGAGCAGCAGGTGTCCCAGCAGCAGAGAGAACAAAATTGTTCTGAGGTAAAATAAATCCCAGGATAAGAAGTCCAGAGTAAAAAATAATCCAAATTCGTAGTAAAAGATTTATAAAATCTTTTAGTAAAAAAAACTGAGGAAAAAGATTGGTATAAAGTTGTAAAAAACCAAAAGTTAAATAGCTGTGAGGAGCTCAAGGAGTAGGGACTAAACTAGTCGGCAGCCATCTTGATCATTCCAGGAGAGTGAGAACAAAACTGATTTCCAACAGGCATGTGTTGTCCAATATAGCCCCTTGTATCATGGAGTTAAAGAAATACTTTATAAAAATTGGAGTATTTTTAAAACTAATTCTGAAGTGTTTCAGGTATCGGGTGAAAAACCTATATTTTCCATCAAAATAGGACCCAATTTAAGTTGGTCTTGGAAAGAAGAACTGAAAACCAAGGTGAACATGGAAATGTTAATGGGAGCAGGCCTTGTGGTAGATGTCCCTATTGCTCCTATCTTCTACAGGATAGCTCTATTTCCCTAGCTAACCAAAATAAAAACATTGTGTATTTGAGTCGGGGTAACTGCTTTTCAGGTAAACTGGTATACATTGCTAGGTGTAATACTTGTATATCATTCTATGTTGGAAAAACTGAGAGGTTATTTAAAACCAGGATTTACAAACACCTCGATGACATAAAAAATAAGAAGGAAACTAACGCCTTATATAAACACAGTTTACAATGAGCTGACTTTTGTAGTTTTAAATGTGCCATTCTTGACATTGTCCACATTGAAGCTTGGGGAGGAGATTGGCAAAATGTTCTCAGTAAAAAAGAACTATTATGGCAATTAAGGCCAGCTGCAAACTTCTTTCCAGGTTTAGATGATCATCTAACTATCCAGCCAATATTAAGAGAAAAAGCAGGGCAGCTTTAATATTTGTATATCAAGTTTTTTATATATATAAACAAAGTTTTTAAGTTTATTTTGGGTACATACACCTTTAATAAGGAATATGATGACTGAGTTTCTTATTGTGAACAACAATTTGTTGGATACAATTGTATTGCAACAATGTATTAATTATGTGTTTTTAAATTGTGTTTTTAACAATATGTTATATTCAATATTCATGAGCAGTGTTTTATATTCATGAACTAGGCTTATTTTTGTTAAACCATTGGTGGAAGAATGAACCAATTGCTATTGAGTTTGCATTATTTAAACAAAATTTTTGTGTTTTTGGTGTGTTCTGGGGAAGTCAACTGGTATTTATGAAAGCACTTAACTTTTTGTAATAAAATTATCACTGAGGACTCACAATGCTTAGTGCCCTTTTTTTGGTTTCATTTGGGATAGAATATACTAACTTCTGAAATTAGAAACTGTCATAATACTGTCAGTTTTAAACAGGCAGACACTATGGTGAAGAATATTATAAGACATAGACTATTAGGGCTTTATACGTATACCTGCATGAGTATTATATTATACTAAATGTGGTGCATAAAGACCTTCAACTATTGTGGGTTAGAACAGTAGGCAATCTACAGGAGTACAGTAAAAACCTATTGACTGAGTGAAAAAAATCTACACAAAGAGAAATGTGGAGGACTATCACTAATTTAATAAATGGGAAAATATGTATCTCAGCTTCAAAAGCAAGCTGATATAAGAGGGAGAAAAAAGCAAGTAGGCCATCTAGACATCCAGTAGTTTCATATGGTGCTCCTAATAGTATTATATGCACCAAGCATATAAAGCAAGTACTGCAGGTACATGCAGTTTGTGCACCTGTCCTTAGAATTTGGTGTTACAGTGAAATGTGCAAATTAGCTATACAGTTCCACCAGTTACATACTGAAGGTAGTGGCTGCCCATACTGCCCTATCAGGAAGGAGGGCTCAACATCAGGGCATAATAAACTATATTGAAGTTGTCCTTGGCAGTGCAAGACAGATGAACAGTTCCTGCCATAGACCACTTCAAAAAGAGAAGTAGACAAACAGATAGTTGGTCTTACAAATGTAATGATGTGTAAGTACATGTTCATTGTACTAATGACTGGAAGGTCACATTGGTCAATCCTTGCAGTTGCTCCACACCGAAATTCTAAAGATAAAGATAGATATGCAGGTCCCGCAAAGTTAGCTTCACTACTGGCAATCTGATACCTGTGAGATTTGACCAAGCTGTGACAGTAAAACTCAGGCCTGACAGGTAGGAATTAAACATAACCATTGTGGCTTCTTCTGTATGTTAACTTATACTTCACAGCTATGAGACAAATATCAACACCACAGTGATTTTCAGGTACAAAGAGGGAAAGCTTTCTGAAATCCTTACAAGTTATTCATCTCTCCAGCCATGTGTTAAATAAGTAATATCATAGGTTCATAGGTAGGTACTAGGCTATTAGCCCTAGGGCCTATATAAGCCTAGCCAAAATTTACCCTGGCTTTTGTCACCCAAGAAAATTATTTTCTTGTGCCCTGTTGAGCAGAACCACAGAAGTGATCCCTGGGGTGAATTTCCTATTTCCCATCCACTCATCAAGATTTTTTTTGAAAAGTGCTAATGAGGAGCTCTGTTTGACATAGATAGGTAGTCTGTTCCAGAGTATGGGAGGTCTCTGGGACAGGAATCTATCCCTCCAGCATGTTATGTTTATTGTGGTGACAAGGTTTAGGTCCCTAGAGCGTGTAGCTCAAAGGGATTGGGATTTCTTTAAGTGGAGCATGTCCAACAGCTCTGGGTTTGACATAGCTTTGTATGTTAGGCAAAGATCGTCTCTGAGTAGGCGATATGTGATGGAGTAAAGCTGGAGTTTTTTGAGACGGTCTGCATAGGGCATCTATTTGAGGCCAGTAATCCTCTTTGTGAGGTATTTCTGTGGCCTTTCCAGTTGTTGTAGATGTCTTGTGAGGTACATACCAAAAGAGGCGTTGTACTCTATAATGGGTCTAATGAGTGATGAGTAGAAGGGAACAATGACCTCTTTTTTTCTGGATGAGAAACCTTTTGTGATGAGGTGAGCCATGTAGAAGGATTTCCTGACTACTGTGGGGATATGATTATCAAAGGAGAGACAACTGTCCACCTGTGTCCCAAGTTCTCTTATCACACTTTGGGCGTTAAGTAGACTACCACTTATGTGGCAGTTCATGGGTACGAGTTTTTACCAAAGGGGATGACAATACATTTTTTGGCATTGAGCTTCAGGTCATGGCTTTGACACCAGGCATCTGTCTCAGTGAGGCCTTTTTGTAGTATGTCCACATCGTTAGGAGTTTTGATTATGTCTCCTAGTTTGCAGTCATCTGCAAACTTTGTTAGCCAAAGACCTTCTGTGTTAGCCTGCACTTCAGAGAAGTAGATACCAAACAGGAGACTGAATCCTTAGGTTCATAGGTTCATAGATTAGTACTAAGCTAACTGCCCTTGTGAGCCATTTTAAGCCTAGCCAAGACTCAAACCCTACACCTTGTGTTTGTAAGGCACACACCTTAACGATTAGGCCACCCTCCCACCCCTCCACTTGTGTGTTTGTATCACGTTATCGAAAGATGAAAATAGCGAACGCTATTTCATCAAACCTAAAATATCTAAACCACATAATAGTGAACATTCAGAACAGTGAATTTTTTCCTTGGGAAAAAAAAATTGCTATTCCGAAACACATACACACAATACAAGCATACCTAAAAAACATCAGTACACACACATACACTTATAATCCTACAACTAACCCTACATTAAACTATACATACACTACTATCTATCCACTAACCTTAACCCAAACCCTAACCCCATAGGGCCCATCACTTTCGCTTAACCTGCCCCTAAACCTAATTCACCTAACCCACGCCCTATCCCACCTAACGTGCACCCTAATCCTATCAACCACACAATCACACACTTACCTGAACCTGACCCATAAATCTCCACCACAGTGCTGAAAAGAGGGATGCCACAGAACCGGCCAACCAAATTCTTTCCCTAGGAAAGAATTAGGTGTTCTGCAGCTTCACTATTTTTATCATTCAATTAAAACGAGTCGATATTAGAACATTTGAAGTTTTAAAACTTCGATGTTCTGATATAGACCCCCACTTGTCAGTGGTCTTAAGTCGGATTTGGAGTCTACTACTTTCACAGTGTGGGTTCTGTCCATGAGCCAGTTGGCAACCCATCTTGTGACATAGGGATTTATACCTAGTTTAGTGCGCTTATCTATAATTCCAGAGTGGGGGATGGTGTTGAAAGACTTGGCGAGATCTGGATAAGCTGTGTGAACCACCTTACCCTCACCTATGGCTTTGGCAAACCCAGAGCTGTTGGACATGCTACACTTAAAGAAATCCCAATCCCTCAGAGCTACATGCTCCAGGGATCTAAACCTTGTCATCACAATAAACAAAACATGCTGGAGGGATAGGTTCCTGACCCAGAGACTCCCCAGACTCTGGAATAGATTGCCCATACATATCAAGCAGAGTGCCTCTTTGGACCTCTTCAAGAGGAACCTTGACGATTGGATGGGAGAAAGGAAATTCACCCCAGGGATCACGTCAGTTGCCCTGCTAGACAGGGGTCCAGGAAAGTAAATAATGTGGGAAGAAATAGCCAGGGAATTGTTATGGCTAGGCTTGTATAGGCCCTAGGGCTTATAGCCTAGTACCAACCTATGAACCTATGAACCTATGGTGACTGGTTGACAGAAGTCAGTCAGGTTTAGGAGACATGATCTGCCTTTTACAAACCCGAACTGGGTAGGGTCCAGAGTTTGGAGATTACCAATGTCTTTGTTTATGAGTTCCAGGATGATAAGTTCCATGGCCTTGCAGACCAGGCTCGATAGACTAATGGGGCGGTAGTTCCTGAGGTCTGTCATGGCTCCCCCTTTGTGGAGGGGGATAACCATCACGGTGCACCATTCAGTGGGCACAAAGCCTGAGGTGAGGCTATGATTGGATATGGTACTTAGGTAGGGTGCCAGTTCATTCTGTAGTTCATGTAGAATGCAGCCTGGGATATTGTCAGGTCCCATGGATGCTATGTTCTTGGCTATGGAGAGTGTGTTTATTACCTGTGCAGCTATGATTACAAGAACTTTGCATTCTTCCAGTATAGAGATGGGACCTCTAGGGGGTGAGAGGGGGGTAAAGTTAACACTGAACCTATCTGCCAGGATGTTGGCAATATCAGTTGGTTCTGTATATTTAGTGCCATTGTGCTGTAACTCAGAACAGATCTGAGTGTTGCCATTGTGTTTCTTGACATAGCTATAGAATGCTTTGTGGTAGTCTTTAGAGTCAGTGGCAATTTTGTTTCCGTAACTAGCTTTGGAGGATTTTATGAGGGATCTCAGCTTCTTACTGAGGTTGACCAGGGAGTTCCTCCAGTCATGGGGTTTTACTCTTTTTTTGCAACAGTTTCTTTCTTCTGTTGTAGAGTTTGTTTATGGCAGAGGGCCATCAGATTGGCTTCCTTTTTTCGGAGGATAGCATCTTGGTTCTATTAGGGATACCATGATCCATGCACTCGTGTAAGTACTTATAAAGTGCATTTGTGTAGGATTCAGCAGTCGTACCTCTTTTGTCTATCTGCATGGGTGTCATGAAGTTTGCCACTTCTGTCTTAAGAAGTGTAAAGTTGGCTTTGGAGAAGTTCTTTTACTGTGGTTTCCCTAATTGTGGGTGGGGCGGGATGTGGATGTCTATGGTGATTAGCTTGAGGTCAGATCTGACCAACGAGGAATTGACCTCTGGTGTGGAACACTGGTTGTCCATGTTGGTAATGACTGGGTCTAGGATATTGCTGGCCCTGGTGGGGGTGTGAATAAGTTGATCCAAGGCGTTGGAATTTATGAATTCCAGAAAACGTTGAGCAAAAGAGTTGGTACATGAGTAGTTTTCCCAGTTAATGGTGGGGTAGTTGAAATCGCTCATTATTAGGGCATTGGGTTGTACCCTAATACTTTCCAGTGTATCAAGAAATGAGGAGTGGGAATCCTGGGGCATGGTGGAGGGTCAGTAGCAAGCTACAATTTGGATTTCGGTCTTGCCCAGAGTTTGTTGCACTTGGATAATCTTGGATGCATTATGCTGTGCAACTAGCCTGGAGGTGTGGATATCCTTAATGAATATGGACATGCCTCCACCTTTAGTGCTTCATTCCGGGTTAGGTGGCCAAAAGGTGTGGTATGAAGTATAGCCTGGTAACACAGGGGTGCTCTCTGGAGCTTTGAAGCAGGTCTCTGTCATTGCAAAGATATTGATGTTCTCCATTTTAAGGAGTGCCTCAAGTGAGTGCATTTTGAGAATTAGACTTCTAGCACTGAGTAGCATTACCCTCAGATTTTGCTTGTTTGTACCTATTATGGTTGATGAATTTGTCATTTGAACCTTGCCTAAACAAGACCCTATAGAGGAGGCAAGAGAGCCTTAGCAGTGATCCCGAATCCCAAAGCAGGTGCAGGCCATCTCTGGCAAAAAGCATCAGAATGTCAAATCCCAATAAACTATAAAAAAGATAAAAAAGTTAACAAACTGCAAAATATACAAAAAATATCCAAATGGATTCTCTCTGTTCTTAATAAAATAAAATGTGAAGTGCAACTGTTCAACACATTGCAAATTATGTCTAATTGAAAAAAAAAAAAAAAAGTGGCCATTCATTTCATGGGATTGGAATGTGGGATTACATACCTATTGCCTAGTGAACATGGGGGATAAATTAAATGTCTTAAAAAATGTTTTCAAAAATATATGACTGAATGGCCTTTTAAGACATACATAGGAGACACAGACAGCAGTCCAGGAGTCTGTTTGTTTTCTTTCAACATTGCAAGCATGCTGAAAGATCGACAGAAGATCACAGAAGTAGAACTTGGTAAGTAAGTAGTCAAAATCAATCTTCAATCTTCTATTGTGCCAAGACTGCTAAGTAAAACACTGCTAAGTAAAACACCCATGACTCAAAAGGATGATTCTAAAACATTGGCCATAATCTGCATGTTCCCACAGATTTCTGAATATTCAGTTATACTGTTTACCTACAGTCACAAAGTAATTACATGCAGCTAATGAACAAAGGAAAAATGGGATGCTATTAGAAGACCCATAACATAGTATGGATGGAAAAATATTTCCAGGAGTAAATACCAGTTATAAATCCCCACAGAACGTCTAGAAACAGCAGACAGGTGGGTCCATGAAAAAGGAAAACAAGGCTTATCTGCAGAGATAGATAGCAACTTTAGAGCAAGGGGGTGCAGAAAGCAACAGAATGAGCAGGGATAACATTAATTTGATTGACTTACACAACAGCAGAGCCAGCTTTGAGCATAAGTACAGTTTTACATAACTAACTGGTCACACATTACTGCATGTTTTAAATAATCTTCCAACAGTGGTCTAACTCTTATGAATATGAGTCAGGCCTACTTTGAGAATGATACTTAATTTTAGATGTAGAATGTCTTTACATCAGCGATGGCAGTGTGTATGCATGGTCCTCCTTAAAGGAGAAAACTACACTAGCATGGAGTGAAGATTTTTTTTTTTTTGGTAATTGTTGAAGCCTCCTGGCCAGCCTGCAGGTAAAAAAGTGGGAGGGCGCTCACCCTTCCCCCATGATTTTAGCACCCTATGGCTTATTTATTCATTTTAACTAATTTACTTTTCTTATTTGCATAATAAGAAGAGTAAATTAATTAAAATAAATAAACACAAATTGTGCCCTTTACCAGGCCAGCCTGTACAGCACCCTATGCAGTCGTCTAGTTTGCCTATGCCTAACGCCGGCTGTGCTCAAGATATAAACAAAACTCATTCACCTCCAGCTATCACACAAGTCCAAGTCTTAAAAAAGTGAAAAGTACTGCACTGATGAGTCCTTACAATATCCCTAGATACATCTTATATAACATGAAGCATGGTTTAGCCCCCCCCCACAATATACTGTTCAATCTCAGCCTCTGTACAGCTTTTGTAGCAGGTGAGTGGAGCACAGCTACAGTCATTCCCATACATGACGGAATACCTTCCACAGACCTAGGCAATTACAGACCTATAAGTCTGACCAGCCTCATAGGCAAAGCCATGGACATACTTATCATGGAACTAATCAATCAAGGCATAGGGAACATCCAAACACTAGATGAACAGGGATTAACTTTGTGTTATGTGAATGCAGAGTCTGTTCCATAGCAGCAGTATCCTCTGTGAAATACACCTAACCCTCAAAACTGTTCTGTTTCTGTTACAGAACACTTTTAGATTCCGAGACCAAATATTTCTGATGACATTTGACTTGATGATGTGCAGGAAATCCATCATTAATGGGTTGAAGAATACCTTCTATGTGAGACATGGACCACCCTTAGCAGTCTGTAGGATACAGAGTAGAGTGTCAGGGTTATGAGCCAGTCAATGTAGGTTATGTTGTTTAGGCCTCTTATTCTTTTAGCAAGGTATCTCTGTTGGCATTCCAGTGGTTGCATGTGTCTGGACAGATACATATCAAAGGGGGCATTATATGAATGATTAGCCTAATGACTGTTGAGTAAGGGGGACAATGACATACCTAGACACAATACCTTTGTTTGTAAGCTGTGCAGTACTGATGGACTTTCTTACAGCAATAGGCACATGTTGGTGAAAAATGTGGTCACTATCCAGATGAGTTCCCAAATCCTAAATAACTGGGTCAACTCTTAGGGCCGTATTGCAGTCTGATAGTTCCCTGGGGTAGAGGACTTCCCAAAGGATACAATAATGCATTTTTGGCATTTAATTTTTGTCCATGATTTTGACAACAGTATTTATTTGAGACAGCATTCCTGCAGAATGGCCAAGTCATTTGGAGATTCAGTTACTGCTCTTAGTTAGCAGTCATCAGTAAACTTTTTCAGCTAGACCTCTTTGGTAGTGGCTTTTACTGCAGAAAAGTAGAAGTATCTTTTATTTCTCTGTTCAACTTTGAGTCAAAGGGTCACCAGTCTGGGGAACATCACAGGGTGTCAGATGATCCAACTATAGTTCTGAAAGACACTCACACTAGGATCTTCAGCTACTCACATACAATAAGCAAAATGTGGAAGTTGTAATTTCTGAATAACTCAGTTAAAAAAAAACATGAGCTCTTTTAGGCTGGATCCAAATTAGATTTCATGTGTTTGGACTCACTGCAGCTACAAAACACAGTCTTTGCTGACATTAAATTTAACCCTGCAGGAATAGTCAAAGAAACATAATTTGTTATACTGAGAACTCAAAGAGGTTGCAGGTGGCAAAGGCATCTGAAGAACCATTACTGACTGGTGATAAAGGCATTTGACAATCCTTTAGTGATTGGTCTAGATTTCCTGTTCCTTTAACTGAAACATGTCAGGACTTATTTGGTATGTAAAATCTGTGCTCCACAGAAGATAAAAGACCTAATAGGAGATTAATTCTGTATCTACATGAATGTCCTAGGTGGAGAAGACGGTTCTCAAGCAGAGGTAGTTTCAATATTTTTGAATCTGCAGTGTGGATTCCCACTTCATGTTGGTGTTCTCATGTGACTGCTATAAGAAATTTCTCTAGATCAGCTGCTGAATTTGTGAGGTGCATCTGTGTCCTTATCACTGATTATGTAACATCACAAGTAGTTTTCTGGACACCCCTGGCAGCTAAGGCTCTACAACTACCAAAGGATCTGGAGCCATATTACGCTGGTGTTCTTTTATTGCCTCTTCACTTGACAGGGAGGATGGAAGAATGATGTTTGCAGTCTCTTAATCAACAATAAAGAACAATATGACCAGATTTTCTTGCACATTACAGGGGTCATTCTGAGGCCTCATTATAGCTAGATGATCAGGTGCAGCACACAAAACCCAGACCTTGGAGAACAGATAACCCAGCTGTTACCTAGATCCACAGTAATAACACATTCTAGGTACTTCAGGTGTTACACAGAACCATGGTAACACAGATGTTACACAGATCCACAGTAACAACACATCCTAGGTAACCCACCTGTTAGACAGATCCACTGTAATAGCACATCCCAGGTAACACAGCATCTAAAACTAAATGGCAAAAAATAAATAACATTGCTGTATCAACATTAAATTTAGGTTTTAGAGTTCAGATTTTTAGCCAGAATTATGCCATGTATTTTACCACACAAACAGAACCATTCGTGAAGTTAGGATCTGGACTGGATGGGACACAGATGGAATTTCTTTGAACGTTATAAATCACTAATTGAGCCATCAATGGCATCAGCATGTTATGTATGGAGTTACATCAAAGTCCTTCCTTCTGCATGAAGAGGAACAACTCTACAGTACAAATTGCATCCAGGAAGGATCCAATGAGAGCAAAGCAAAATACAATGGATCTTGCCATCAAGCCATGCTCAGGAAATGTTTAACAAAATAGCATTCGTTCAGTCAACTAACAATGATAGACAAAAAAGCCTCGTTGAATTAAGAGCTCTTCCCCATAATAGAGTGCATCAGTGATTGGAAAAATATAAATTAATAGATAAAACGGCCTTGATGAAGTAAGAACTTGTCCGCCATAAAACAACATAGAATTCATTGAAAGCCTAATCATTAAAATTAGTAATCAAATAATAATAATAGGCAAAACCAGACTTAACAAATTAAGAATTCATATATCTTTTTTATTGAATCCCACTCTCATAAAAATGTGTAGCACTCATTGAAAGACCAAGCAGTAGAAATAATGAAGTAATAATAGATAAAAACAATCTTGATAAATTAAGTATGTACCCTCCCACTGCTCTGTATAGTAACAACAATAACCTGTATTAGCAGCAATGACAGGGGGATAACCCACAATTTTGGATCTGTGCCATTCCTTATTTATTTATTTATTTATGCATTTGCAGTTTGTTTGCCAGGATGGCCCATTGGGCCATGAGGAGCCCATTTTCAATGGAGTCCTGGGGAGAAAAGCTCCAAACAGTACAGTATTATAAAATTACACATCATAACATACACAAATTATAAAATTACAAAACTTAAGAAAACATATAAAATTATTACATGAAAGATAGAAAAATGCATGGTAGCAACAGTTGCAGAAAATAGGCAATTGAGGGAGCTGATACTTGAAAAATTCCTCATTAACAAATTAATTGTAGAGCAGATGTACTTTTTACAGGAATTATACGGTTAGTAGAGCCTATTAGCAGATGTAATTAGCTGTAGTGAGCAGTAAAGTTTTCGGAATTTATGTAGGATGGGAGCAAGAGCATTCCCATTGTGAGGTTAGATATGAGTGAATTATGGTTTTGAAAATAGAGAGTATGTTAGCGGTACGAATAAGTGGTGGGAGGGAATTCCACTGTCGTGCAAGGCAGATGGATAGAAGATGTTTGCCTGGAGGGTGTGCAGGTTTATGTAGCTCGATTAGATTTTTGAAATTTGATTTAAGATGTCTGTTAGGCAAATTCATTTGGAAAACAGGGGCAAGGGAGGGACAGAGAGTGGGGCTGAAAATGAGTTTATGTGCTTGGATAAGTTGAATATAGGTAAGATAATTGGGCAACAAGTCATTTCAGTTGGGGAAGGGAAATGCAGTGATGAGTATTTGATCCGTGGCCAGTTGCAAATTTAGAGATTTTATGGTAGCAGGAGGAGAGTTTTGACTTGAGGGAGGATTGCAGATTAGTAAAGATAGAGGCTCCATACATTAAGGGAAGGGATAAGGTAAGTGTTCGCAAGAATGAGCCTGGTCAAGGGTCCTAAAAATCAGTTACCACCTCTCATCAGAATCAGGGACAAATTCAGAAATAATAATTAGACGGGGACATTTAAAATATTAGGACTGTTAACTTGAATCATTCGCAGAATAAGAGAACGTGAATTAATATACATTTTACTGAAGTAAAGAAGTCAATTATAATTCTAACTATTGTAATTTATTAAACACAATTCACCTCCTGATTCCCTAAAAAGGTAATTTGGTAATTGTGTGCAAAGCTAGATTGCATACATGTATTACATTTTAATTTGAAACATCCACATCCACCTGTCCTACAAGTCCTGTCCTGTTCGCCACACAGCAATTGTTAACCAGGTTCTAGTGTGGCTTTAACTATAGGTAAATACATCCAGAAATAATAATCAGATAGAGACCATTCAGGGACACTTGAAATATTAGTACTGTGTTAACTTGAGAGACATTCAGAGAATATCAACAAGTACATTAATGTATATTTTTCTGACATAAATAAAAAGTCTATATTAATTATTTCTTTCTAACCGCTGTTATTGTATATTGAGTAAAATACTTCACCAGCTGTTTTTCCAAAAAGGTAATTATGTAAAAAAGATGTTAAGCCAAGCTACTTTTATGCTTTTGATTTGCATTGCATTTTAGTCTGACATATCCACCAATCCAGTCCACCATACCCCACAACTGTCCAGATTATTCCCAGAATGTCCGGATTTTTGCCTCATGTTTTTCATCTGTTTCTCATAAAATTTGTGGTTTTCTGGCAAAGCACTGGTGATTGAAGTCAGTAATGACAGAGGTTTGAATTTCAGGCTTTCAAGACTTCAGAAAATCCTGGTAACACACAACTAGTTATATTGTAGCAGCTTTCTTTGTTTATACCAGTTATATTTAAAATCTGTCCCTGTTTTTTTGGCCGTTGTCCCACCAACACTAAGAGTTTCAGACTTCCTCCTTCAGAAAATGCATGCTATCACAAAACCTACCCTGACCTGTTACTCTAGCACATTTCTGAGTTCATAAGAGCACTATTTGTTGTCTGTCCTTTGTCCCATTGGACAGAGACAAGCCAGTAATAACTCATTCATTTTTTTCATTGTGTCTAGCACTCACACACACTTACTTCTTTGTCCAGTTGTCCATCTTAAAGTTCTTCCAGTTCCATTCATTCCAGGTCTGAGCACAGGCCCCAGGTGCAAAAAAAGCAGACAGTCTCAGGTCATCCACTGGCAGACTTGGAAGGTGCCATTTTGTGCAATGACCACAGACAGAGGTTGCAGTTCATTCCACTCATTGTGCTGACAATGTTTTTAAAAAAAGAAATGAACTGCAACTTCTGAGTGCAGTCATTGCACAAAGCGGCACCTTTCAAGTTTCAGAAATTAAAAAAAAAACTTTTACTAAATCTATCTAGTGTGCCCACTGTGAGAGATTAACCAAAACAAATAATCCATATTTTTGAATTTCTCTCACTGTGGAAGCCAGATATAAGGCAATGTAATGGCCTTGTCTGCAATAGTTCTACCATATGCCCACCCATTCTGAAGTCTCTGGGGTGATTCTGGGTTCTCAACACATACATAATATATACAGATGGGCCAACATCCACAGAAAATGATGTAGAAAGGGGGAGGATGGTATGCTGGAATCTTTCAGATGGTAATGAAGGGCATGTTTTGCCATTACTGTTGCTTCCCTAAAAGGGAAATTTGAAAATATATATTTTAATTTTTTTTTCATTTATTTAATGAAAATTGTGCTCTTTGCAGGTTAGTGCCTGAGGGAGACTGTCCATTTTGCCTCACTCTTCCTAAATTACTGCCACAATAATAATATATCCTAGGTAACACATGTGTTACATACAGCCAACATTTATAACACAATCTAAGTAACCCAGGTGTTGCACAGATCCACAGTAATAGCACATCCTAGGTAACCCAGGTGTTACACAGAGCCACAGTAATAACACATCCTAGGTAACCCAGGTGTTACATTGATGCACATTAATAACACATCCTAGATAACCCAGGTTTTACACAGTTCCACAGTAATAGCACATCCTAGGTAACCCAGGTGTTACAGAGATCCACAGTAATAACACATCGTAGGTAACCCAGGTGTTACACAGATCTACATCAATAACACAGTCTCTGAATGAGCAATTGCCTGGTCCAAATACCTCTGGAATACATAGCTGTTACTGAAGCTATGTCCTCACAGAACCCTGTGCTAGAAGTGATGCAGACATTTATTGTGGTTTATTCAGCAATTGTCATAATTATACCAATTCCAATTTTTTTGTTGCCTAACATCTAGGTTGAAGAGGTCAGTGTATCATTTAAACCGCTGAAACTCAAGATATATCATATTGAAAAGCCATTTTCAGGCTAAAGTCCATGCAGCTTTATATACCATCTGCTCTGGGATACTATCTGGAACAAGGTCTTACAACTGAGACATGCCTTTTGTCCCTGTAGGTCACTGTTAGTGGTAATTATAGGTCAGTCTTGCATCCCCACAACTGTCTATCAGGCTGGCCTGCTGACCCTGTCTCACAGGTACACTTCTTACCTGAGTCTCCATGTCTTTCACAGAGCATACCAACAGCGGAATGCTAATACAAACAGTATGTGACCCTAGACTGCAATTACTGGTCAGTAGTTAAACTAGATTCAAGCACTGGGAGTCTCATTAATGAAGCAAAGAGCAGTAAAAGTAGCCATCCCTAGCATTACAGTTACTGTCCAGATAAAGAGAGATTGTAGTGACCGATACAAATAGGAATCTGAGTAACATCAGCAAGATGATGAATCCCACCAACTGTTACTCATGGAGTAGAAATGCTTATAGTCCTACCCTTGTGAATAATAATAATAAAGGAGAAAATATCACTTCCCCTGATATTGCTGTTATAAATGTTGCAGAAGTCTTATTTAAAGCCCCAGGAGTTTCTATGAAGGAAGACACCTCTGGAAAATATATCTGGGTTTCATGATAGGTTGAAGTTTCAGGCACTGCTGGTGTACAATATGTACAATATGTAGAAGGTAGCCTGCACTGTTATTCTGAAATCTGATGGAAATTGTAGACAACAGAAAATTATGTCTGGTTTTCAGAGTTGCAGTCTTTGCCCAATACTTATTACAAAATTAGGGAGTAGCTTCTTTGTAATCACCAAAAGTCTCATCACTGGTTCTTAATATTACCCTTTAACATACTTACTGTACATAATTGTTCTCTTTCAATCTGCATCCCCAGAGCAGGGAGCTGAAATGCCATCTAAGCCATCCCTTTCCCATCCAGCCTGCAGTCTGACTGGGAAGGTAGTACTATAGACCATATGTATAGCAAACGTGTGTGGTGCTGAAAGGGTTAAACTTTCCTTTGCCTGACTAACAATAAAGTACAGTTTTGTACCTACCATAAATGTAGATGTTCAAGGATCTCCATTGCTGCAGTCCTGACATATGGGTATTCCGCTGTCCACCATCGGCCAGAATACCAAAGGGCTAGAACTGGCGTCGGTCATCAGCGCCCGAGACTGACGTAAGTACGTGTCAGTACAAATGCGCATGACCAACGCCATAACCTCAGTCTTTCTTCCCTCAGACGTCAGAATGCAAAAAACACCACCCAAACCCCAATCTAAAAAGAAAAAGGGGGAAGGAGGGAGGGAAAATTGGACTGCAGCAATGGAGATCCTTGAACATCTACATTTATGGTAGGTACAAAACTGTACTATGTTCTTCGTCTCCCATTGCTGCAGTCCTGACATATGGGTAGAATTCCAGAATAACGGAAAAAAGGGAGGCTGGTCAACTAAATAGCATTAGGAGCTGCAGACATGCCCTGTAAGACTGCAGTGGCAAACCCAGCCCTAGACCTAGAATAAAGAGGTAAATGATAATGCTTTGTAAAGGTATGTACAGAACTCCAAGTAGCTGCTTCTAGAATGTCTTTAGTAGCTACCCCTCTCACAAAAGCAGTAGAAGTGGCCGTAGCCCTAGTAGAATGAGGCCTGATCCCAGCCGGAACATCCTCTCCATGATGAGAGTAACAAAAAGCAATACAATGGCCAATCCACTTGGAAATAGTTTGTTTCGAGACAGCTTTCCCTCGTGAAGTCAAAGCAAAAGAAACAAATAATTGTTGAGATCTTCTGAACTCTTTGGTTCTGCTCAAATAATACCTCAACTGCCTATGTACATCCAAAGAATGCAAAACTTTTTCCCCTTCATTTTGGGGGTTAGCATAAAAAGTAGGCAAATGTATATATTGGTTCAATGCCACATTAGAAATCACTTTAGGCAGAAAAGTAGGATTAGTACGTAAGGAAACTCTGTCATTGTGAAAAATCAGAAAAGGTTCCACTGCCATGAGGGCCTGTAATTCAGATACCCTTCTAGCAGAAGTAACAGCCAATAAAAAGCAGTCTTCCAGGACAACAACTGCAATTCAGCTGTAGCTGCAGGTTCAAAAGGAGGCAGAGTCAGCTTTTCCAAAACAAAATTAAGATCCCAGGTAGGAGTAGGAGCCCTCCGTGGGGGTCTGATATTCTTTGCCCCTCTAAGAAACTGTTTAACCAATGGATGTGAAAATAAAGGAGGGTCACAATCATAGTGAGCAGAAATAGCAGCAGCATGCACTTTTACAGAAGAGAAGGACAAACCCTTGTCCAATAAAATAGTCAAATATTGCAATGTACCACTCAAATTAGGCAATTCGACATCAAAGCCTTTAGCTGAACTCCAAAGAAAAAATCTCTTCCATTTACCAGCATAAACTTTCCAAGTACTAGGACGCCTGGCTTCCAAAATAACATCCAAAACTTGTTGAGGGAGCTGTAGGTCCCCCTTCTCTAAAACAGAATGCGCCAGGCTGTCAGGTGTAGGGATTGCACCCTGACATTGAGAAAATGATTGTTTTCCTGAGACAATAAGTGAGGAATCTGTGGTAATGGCCAAGGTGGTACATGAATTAAGCTCCTCAACAGAGGGTACCAATGCTGATGAGGCCAATCCGGTGCTATAAGGATCATGCAAGGTTTGTCCCTCCTGGCTTTCAACAGCACCTTCGGAAGAAGAGGCAAAGGAGGAAAAGCATACACGTGAAGGTTGCTCCAACTGAAGGATAGTGCATCTATTTTCCAGGCTTTTGGATGAAATAGCCTTGTGCAAAACAGTGGCAGTTGGAAATTCAGAGGAGAAGCGAAGAGATCTATGTTCGGAGTTCCCCAAGCCATTGTCAACTGAAGAAATACCTGAGGGTCCAATTTCCATTCGTGAGGATCCACAATCTGTCTGCTCAGAACATCCGCTAAATAATTTTGTGCTCCTGGCAGAAACTGTGCTCGAAGAGTGATGTGCAGATTCAAAGCAGTTTCCCATAACAGCATTGCTTGTCTGCAAAGAGGGTAAGAATGAGTTCCCCCTTGCTTGTTGATGTAACACATGACAGTCGTGTTGTCTGTTCGAATCAACACCAATCCTGGTTGAAGTAGGCTTTTGAATCCTTCCAAAGCAAATTGAACTGCCAGCATCTCTTTCATGTTGATATGCAAGTGAAGTAGCTCTGGGGCCCAAAGGTCTTGAATCCATTTTCCTCTGAAATGAGCTCCCCAGGCTGACTCCGAGGCATCTGTTGTTAATATCTGACTTGCCTCTGGTTGGGTCACAGAGAGCCCCTTGTTTAGGTGACATTCCTGAGCCCACCACAGAAATTCTCTCTGAATGCAAGGTAGAATCCGAATGACAGTGTCCAAATCGTGGCAGTGTTGAGTCCAAACGCTTTTGAGATACCATTGTAGCTTCCTCATATGCAGTTTGGCATTGGGAAGTACTAGAATGCAAGATGCCATGAACCCCAAGGCTTGAAGGACTGTCCTTGCAGTCAGCCTGGACATTACTGATAGCTGTTGGAAGTATAGGTGAAGATTCCTTTGTTTGTCTGGGGTAAGAAATGCCATCTGAGCAGCTGTATTCAGTTTCACACCCAGAAAACACATCTCTTGTGAGGGTACTAGACTGGACTTTATTTTGTTCACAGAATACCCTAGGCATCTGAAAACTGTCATTACATACTGCAGATGTTGAAGAAGTTCGTGCTTGCCTTGAGCCAGAATCAAACAATCGTCCAGATAAGGATAAATTTGAATTCCTTTTAGTCTGAGAAAAGCTATTACTGGAGCCAGGACTTTTGTGAATACCCTGGGCGCAGTAGACAAGCCAAAGGGCAATGCAGAGAACTGATAATGCAAATTCCCATTCCGAAATCTCAGGAATTTCCTGCAACTGGGCCTGATAGGAATGTGAAGATAGGCCTCTTTGAGATCCAAAGTCACCATCCAGTGATCTTTGCCCAGCATAGGTAACAGCTGTTGCAGTGTTAACATCTTGAATTTTGGAATTTCCAGAAAGGTGTTTAGAATGGACAAATCCAGAATTGGTCTCCAAGTATTTCCTTTCTT
Organism: Protopterus annectens; assembly: GCF_019279795.1. Taxonomy (NCBI): domain Eukaryota; kingdom Metazoa; phylum Chordata; order Ceratodontiformes; family Protopteridae; genus Protopterus; species Protopterus annectens. The sequence goes on from NC_056726.1 coordinate 1,544,780,756, forward strand.
TGGCACTAAGAAAAGATGGGAATAAAACCCTGTGCCTCTCTCTGCAGAAGGTACTTCCTGTATTGCTCCCAACTGAAGCAGAGAAGAAATCTGTGCCTGTGCTTCCAGTCTTTGCTGATGAGGCACATCCGGCATACCTTTGAAAGGAGGGAATGTGTGAAAATAAAACTTGTAGCCTCGATTTATTATGTCCAATACCCATTTGTCTTGGGTAACCAAATGCCAATTCCTTTTGAAAAGTCTCAGTTTTCCTCCTAGAGGGGCTGCCAGCAAGGCAGAGTCCGGCAGCTGAAGACACGGGTCATTGGGTCTGTTTCCGAAAGGACTGACCCCTGCCCTCCCCAGCAGAAGGAGTAGAAGAACTCAAAGACCTAGAAGTAACAGGGCCCTGAGAGGAAGCCCTACCTCTACCTCACCTCGACCTGCCCCTAGATTGGTAATCCGAAGAGGGGAAAGACCATCCCTTAGCAGGCCAATTCCTACTGAACTTAGGGGGCTGAACCTGTAAAAAATCCTTAACTGTCTGCATAGACTTAGCTTTTTCCTCCATTTTTTTCAAAACTGATTCTACTGGAGGGCCAAAAAGAACATCAGATTGTAGAGGAGCATCTATATCTATCCACACTGCAAAGAATGCTTACCAACTTGGTCTGAAGCATGCACTAAATCCTGAAGCTCCTTACATTCAATACCTTCAGCTAAAGCATCTACTTTACATTTCAATTGGCCCAGCAAAAAATGTTGATACTGGAGCATATGAAACTGACAATTTAAAGCTCTCATAGCCAAGGTCGAAGAGATATACAGTTTCTTACCCCACCTATCCAGGGCCCTAGCATCCTTGTCCAGAGGAACTGGATTCCTAACCACAGAAGCCCTAACCCCTTTGGGGCCCTGAGTAATAGTTTCTGGGTCAGCCCTAGGACTCTTATATAAGTACTTGTGAGCTTCCGGAACCCTGTAGTATCTATCTGGTTTAACCGGGGCAGGAGGCAGAGAATCTGGGTTAAGGGCAGCCTCAGAAAACACATCCTGAACAACATCCAGTACAGGGGGAATAGCCAAGGGCCTATGCTGAGGCAAAAACAGGAATTCTCTTAGTCTTTTACGAGAATCAGAATAATCCTGGCCCTCCCATTTGAAATGTTCCCTCATGGAATGCAAAGTCTCAGAGAAAGAAAAATCTTCTGGAGGGGACGCAGAGGGAGAAGAGTCCTCAGCCTCCGAATCAGAATAAGGAGGGAAATCCTGAAGTTCTTCTACAGAGGAATCTGACTCATTGGAAGACTGAACCAAACCCTCCAACTCTGTCTCTACCCTGGGCCTCTTCCCAGGGGGGGGGCATAGAACCCCTAATTAAAGTAATCAAATCTTCAGCCATCTTCAACATGTGCTTCCTAGGAGCTGGACCCTGGGGACTAGCACCAGCAGGGGCAGACTTAGACTTAGAATGGGCTCTGCTTTGAGAAGGAGGAGGCCTAACTACCCTATGAGGGGAGGGAACCACTGACATCAGAGAAGCACCCTCAGCCTGGCCTAACACAGGAGAAGCCACTTCCTGCAGTAACAAAGGCTCCCCTTGAGACTCAGGTAAACTTTCAGAAGGAGCCGCTGAAGAAGCCAGTGGTACTATAGAACCGGGCGTCCGGGTGGACCTCATCCTGTTTGGACCGCAAAGACTTTTCTTTGCGTTTCTTAGAAGAACCAGTCGTCGGAGAATCCGACGGCATGTTATAATTACAAAGTTTACCAAACACCAGCCTAGCACAGTCCAACCGACATTTAATAGTACGCTTGTTAAAAGTAGCACAAAAGCGACACCCAACAACGTCGTGCTCAGGCCCTAAACAAGGAATGCAGAGTGAATGGTAATCCCTATGAGGAATCTGTTTCCCACAAGAAATACAGTTATTAACTTTTTCTGACATCCGTCAATACTGAGGCAAGAAAAAGACAAAAATGTCCCCAACGGGGTACTTAGCCCAACTTGGTCTCCGGTCTGAAATTCAAAAACCGACAATTCCAGAACGCCGAATGGCACTTGCAAATTCTGCTTCTGCTTAGGACCATGCGGCAAGAAAGACTGAGGTTATGGCGTCGGTCATGCGCATTTGTACTGACACGTACTTACGTCAGTCTCGGGCGCCGATGACCGACGCCGGTTCTAGCCCTTTGGTATTCGGGCCGATGGTGGACAGCGGAATACCCATATGTCAGGACTGCAGCAATGGGAGACGAAGAACATCCTATTTCTGTAGGTTCTGACAGCTCATTGGAGAAGTACTATGGCTAATTATATAAATACCTCCAGCTGTGAGTTGTAAGCTTTATAGTTTCATCAAGATTTCTTTCTGGTTTTTACTTTAACTGAATTACAATGGCTTTGGCTGCTGATGATATTCAGAAGGACAAGAGTGTTTGGGAGAAATTTTATGTAAATACTGAGGACAATGGAGCAATTGTATTGAGCAGGTATTTTTTGAAGCTGTACTTTTATTTAATTGTTTAAA
>NC_056726.1:1544783765-1544801579 GCF_019279795.1 Protopterus annectens
AAAGCATTACCTTTATGGAAAAACAGCTGGTGAATAATTTTACTTAATATACAATAACAGAGATTAGAAAGAAATAAGTAATATAGACTTTTTATTTATGTCAGAAAAATATACATTAATGTTCATAGGTTCATTGCTTCATAGGTTCATACTAGGCTATCTGCCCTAGGGCATTTATAAGCCTAGCCAGAGTGTGTTTGGCTTTCGCCACCCATTTTAAATTAATTTTGCTATGCCTTTTTTTGAGGTTAGTATACTGTGCCTCTGTCTAACAGTGACTAAGAAGTGATAGCCGGGGTAAACTTACGATCTCCCATCCACTCATCAAGATTCCTCTTGAAGAGAGTCAATGTGGGACTCTGCCTAACCTGGACTGGGATTTTATTCCAGAGTGAAGGGAGCCTCTGGGTTATGAATCTGTCCCTCCAGCATGTCCTATTTATTTCAGTGCTGAGGTTCAAGTCTCTCGAGCGCGTAGCTCGATGGGATTTGGATTTTCTGAGGTGCAGCATGTCCATTAATTCCGGGTTGGACATGGCTTTATACGTCAGGCACAGATCGCCTCTGAGCAGGCGGTATGCCACTGAGTAGAGCTGGAGTTTCTTTAACCGGGCAGCATATGGCATCTGTTTGAGCCCTTTGATCCTCTTGGTGAGGTACTTTTGGGGTCTTTCCAGTTGCTGCAGGTGTCTGGTAAGGTACATCCCAAAAGGGGCATTGTACTCAATTATGGGCCTGATGAGGGATGAGTAAAGAGGTACGATGACCTCCCTGATCTAGATGTGAATCCCTTCATGATTAGGTGGGCTATATAAAATGTTTTTCTAACCACTTTGGCCACGTGGTTGTCAAATGAGAGATTGCTATCAACTTGGGTCCCCAGGTCCCTAATGACTTCTTCTGTACTTAATGGATTACCACCTATGTGGTAATTTGTGGGCACTTTGTTTTTGCCAAAGGGGATGACTATACACTTTTGGCGTTTAGCTTGAGGCCATGGCTCTGGCACCAGTTGTCTGTTTCTATGAGGCCCTTTTGGAGGATGCTTGTGTCGGCTGGAGAGTTGATTATGGTGCCCAGTTTGCAGTCATCTGCGAACTTGGTCAGCCACAGTCCTTCCGTGTTGGCCTGTACCGCCGAGAAATATATACCGAACAAGAGAGGTCCCAGGACTGAGCCTTGTGGGATGCCACTTGTAACTGGTTTGGAGTCTGACATGGCTCCAGCAATTCTAACCATGTGGGTTCTGTCCTTGAGCCAGTTTGCAACCCATCTAGTGACATAGGGGTTTATATTTAAGCTGGTGAGCTTATCTATAATGCCCGAGTGGGGTATTGTATCGAAGGCTTTTGCGAGGTCCGGGTAGGCTATGTGGACCACCTTCCCCTCGTCAATGGCCTTGGTGACTGTTTCAAAGAAATCGACCAGGTTTAAGAGGCAGGATCTGACCTTAACAAAGCCAAACTGGGTAGGATCCAGTGTCTGTAGGTCCCCAATATCTTTATTTATGAGGTCCATGATGATCCTTTCCATAGCTTTGCAGACCAAGCTAGTCAGGCTTATGGGGCGATAGTTTCCAGGATCCGTTGAGGCACCACCTTTGTGGAGAGGGACCACTGTTGCTGTACGCCACTCTTTGGGTACATATCCTGTAGTAAGGCTAAGATTGAACAGTAGTTTTATGTTTGGGTTTAGCTCTTCTTGGAGTTCATGTAGGACGCAGCCGGAGACACCATCTGGTCCCATTGATGCTGTGTTTTTGCTTTGGAGAGGGCGGCTCTTACCTGAGCATCTGAGATGTCAGGGGCAGCACTCTGTTGGGATAGATATTTGCCCTTTTGGTGGCCAGAGGGCCGAGTAGTTTGCACTGAACCTGTCAGCTAGGATGGTGGCAATGTCTGTGGGCGCCGTGTATTTTTGTCATTTTGGACTAATTCTGAGCATATCTGGGAATTCCCACCCAGGTTCCTAACATAACTAAAGAAAGCCTTGTGATTATCCTTAGTGTCCTGTGCAATTTTTCTCTCGAAGCTGGCCTTAGACGATTTCATGAGTGCCCGTAGTTTTTTGCTAATACTGATCAGAGATGCCTTCCCTTTTTGGGATTTTGCTCTATCATGTAGTAGCTTCCTCCTTCTATTTTATAGTTTGTTTATGGCTGGGGTCCACCAGACAGGACGTCTGCCTTTGGAGGATTCGGTCTTGGTTTTATTTGGGATTGCATGATCCATGCATTCCTGAAGGTGTTCATAGAATGCGTTTATAAAGGATTCTGTGGTCTGGGCCGTATTTTCCACAGGCCCGGGGGCTTTGAAGGATTTCGCCTCGGTTTTGAGGCGTGTGAAATTTTCTTTAGAGAAGTTTTTCACTGTGGTTTTCTGGGCAGGGGGTGGGGTCGGGATGTGAATATCCAGTGAGATTAGTTTATGGTCTGATCTTACCAGTGAGGGATACACTTCTGGTCTGGAGCATAGTGTCCCCATGTTGGTGATGATCAGGTCCAGTATGTTTTCCCCTCTTGTGGGAGTGGTAACAAGTTGTTCCATAGCATTTGAGTTTATAAATTCTAGGAACCTTTTTGCTAGGGTGTTGGAGCTAGAGTAATGCTCCCAGTCTATGTTTGGGTAGTTGAAGTCGCCCAATATAATGGTGTTTGGAGAGACCTTCATATTTTCCAGTACTCTCAGGAAGGCCAAGTGGGTTTCCTGTGTTTGGGAGGGTGGTCTGTAGCAGGCTATAAACTGGAAGGCAGTTTTACCCACAGTTAGTTGCACATGGATAGTCTCTGATGCTTCATGCTGTGCCACCAACCTGGAGGTGTGGGTATCTTTGACGAATATTGATGCTCCCCCTCCTTTTGTGGTTTGGTCCATGTTTTGGGGCCGAAAAGCATGGTATGAGGTATAACCTGGTAGTGCTGGGGTGCTCTCGGGAGCCTTGAACCAGGTTTCTGTTACTGCACAGATATCGATGTTCTCCATGCTAAGGAGAGTTTCGAGTGCATGCATCTTGAGGTTTAGACTTCTGGCGTTGAGTAGCATTACTCTTAGTTTCTTATCCCTTGTGATACCTATGGAGGTGGGTTTGTCTTTTGAGCCTTGCCTAAAAAGGCACTATGGGGGTAGCAAGAGCCTTTGCCAATATCCGAAAGCCCAGGGTGACAGGTGCAAGCCGTCCCTAGCGAAGCATCGTGGCTTGTCGAGCATGTCATCCCAGGCTGACAGGCATTGGATCCCCTTTGAATGACACCAACACTTAAGCCAATTGTTGAAATTGATCATCTTGTCTTCATATTGTGGCATCATTCTTGGTGAGGGTAAGATGCTACTCAAGGTCAGGGTCATACCGGCCTGGGCTACATGCTCAGAGAGCTCCTCTATGTCTCTTTTCATGTAGTCCAGGGAGGTACATCTCAGGTCATTCACACCAGCATGGACAATGACTGAGTCATATTTGTACTTGCCTTGGAGTGACCTGAGTGCTTGTGTTATGTGGCGGATCCTAGCGCCCGACAGGCAGCTCACCGTGACCTTCTCCTTGTTCAGCCTGGTGAGCGGGACGTCAGTGTGCCTGACGAAAGAGTCACCTATTACAAGTGTATCAGGTGTGTTGTTTAGCCTTAAGGGCTGTGACTGTTTGGCACACTGGCTTTGTGAGCTATGTGTTGCACATGTTTTGTTTTGGGGTAGCGGTTGCTTGGGTGTCTGCTTTGGAGGTCTCTGCTGCTTAGGCAGATTTTTATTTAGAGCCTCCGAGTATGTTTTTGTGTGTTTATGTGTTTGGTTTGTTGTCGTGGTAGGTCTATGTGAGACTGGAATTGTAGTGAGTGTGGTTTCCTTCTCCTCCTGACTGGTTACGCCAGTACTGAGTTGAGAGAGCTTAGCCTCCAGTTTGGCTATATGGTTGCATCTCTCACATGTGTTGGAATTTGTTGGGAGGAGGAGAGGGTTGTCTGTGTACATGAGGCAGTTGTAACATTGCCTCAAGATTCCCAGATTCACCAGCTGGACCAGAGAGGAGATTGACAACTGACCTTTGAACATGCCAGAATAGTATTGGGAATTCCTTTATAATTGAAAAAAAGGGCCAATGGGGAACAAGGTACTCAAGGGGAGTTTGTGAGGGTGTAGTGCTTTTAATTTTTTAGAGCTGACTTATATAATTGCTTTAGTGAGCAAGTGCCAGGTAACTTAAATGCAATGTGCTACAGGTAACTTAAATGCAAAAATGACAAACAGTAACTTTCTTTCAAGTGAAACAAGGAAATAAGTACAGTAAGCAATGCAGATATCACTAGGGATCCACAGAAGTGCTAAAAGGCCACGTTTTAGGTGGAATTAGCGTTTCAGGGAAATAAACAAACAACAAGCATACAAATAAAGCTAGATTCGGCAGGCCTGGATCTAGTCTATGCTACAGCAAACAAGGTGTACCAATTTCAGTAAGAAACAGTTAGAATATGCAGGCACTATAAGCCTCTAACCAGAAATTCCCTGCTCAGAAGGACAGAGTCCAGCCTCTCCTCCCACAAGAGTGCAGACTGCAATCCTTCTTAACGTAAAATAACTGGCCTGAAGCCCAAGTGCTTAAACCAGAACTAATACACTTTTAGAATAACAGACACTGAGCTCTCAATCAGCAGTTCCCAACTTAGAAGGATGTAAGCTACCTGTCCTGTCACCACAGTGCAGGCCACAAACCTTCCTAATGTAAAACAACTGGTCTGAAGCCCAAGTGCTTAATCCAAAAGACTTAGAAATGATAGCTACACTTTAATCAAGTTACTACCAGCAGTAATAAATACAACTGAATACTTTAAAGAATGCCTGGATTAGTGCTCAAGTTATACAAACAAAGCTAGATTCAGCAGGCCTGGATCTAGTCTATGCTACAGCAAATGAGTTGTACCAATTTCAGTAAGAAGCAGTTCAAATATGCAGGCACTATAAGCTTTAATCAGAAATTCCCAGCTCAGAAGGACAGAGTCCAGCCTCTCCTCCCACAAGAGTGCAGAACACGAACCCTCTTAATATAAAATAACTGGCCTCAAGCCCAAGTGCTTAAACCAGAATTAATACACTTTTAGAATAACAGACACTGAGCCCTCAATCAGCAGTTCCCAACTTAGAAGGATGTAAGCTACCTGTTCTGCCACTACAGTGCAGACCACAAACCTTCCTAATGTAAAACTGGTCTGAAGCCCAGGTGCTTAAACTAAAAGGCTTACAATGAGTTACACCAAGCAGTAATAAATACAATTGAGTACTTTTAAGATGACACAAAAGCAAAATAAAGTAGGAAAAAACACAAATACAGTAAAAGCAGATACATTTTTTTTTTGAAAGAGAGAAAGGAAAGAGAGAAAGGAGTAGCAGAAACTAAGCTGATTGGCCTTCTCAAATGCTCTTCCTGTACTCGGTAGAATGAGGTAATGACACTAGACTGGGAGGAGGGTCCCAGATCAAATTTACACTAGGGGCGGGCAACTGCAAAGCCACCAACTATAAAAACACTATACCAACAGGGAGGGAGGGTGGGAAACAAACAGCAGAAATGTTACTCACAGCTGAAAAGCAGCAGTGAGCCTTTAAATGAAAGTTTTAAACAGCTAAAGGAGCCACTAGAAAAAAAGAGTTTAACTGCAACAAGTTATCATAAACAAACAACCCAACAGATGCTTAATAAGAATGGACAATTTCCAGTTAATACCTCACAAACAGTGAAACTAGCTAGAAAAAATACACAGTACACAAAGTGCTATAAACAACAAAGAAATAAAGAACAAAATAAACAAAAAACAGGATACTTAATGTTATATATTGTAGCTCTGAGTTTGCTGAGTGTCCTTCCTTCGATCAGCTCACTGTAAAATGGCTGAACACTCACAACTGAGCTTCTTAGGTAACGGAAAATTGAAACCTGAGACAGCTTTTAAGAAAGAAATCTCAAAAGAACCAATGAGGTGCTTAGTCTAAGCTGTAGTCCAGGAGACCTCAGTCAGCAAATGACCTCAAACAATTCTCTCTCACTGAAATGCCTGATGGCTTTGGCTAAAACAAGATGTCCCTGAATACTTGTACTTGTTGATGAATACCTGTACTTGTTGATATTCTCTGAATGTCTCTCAAGTTAACACAGTACTAATATTTCAAGTGTCCCTGAATGGTCTCTACCTGATTATTATTTCTGGATGTATTTACCTATAGTTAAAGCCACACTAGAACCTGGTTAACAATTGCTGTGTGGCGAACAGGACAGGACTTGTAGGACTGGTGGATGTGGATGTTTCAAATTAAAATGTAATACATGTATGCAATCTAGCTTTGCACACAATTACCAAATTACCTTTTTAGAGAATCAGGAGGTGAATTGCGTTTAATAAATTACAATAGTTAGAATTATAATTGACTTCTTTACTTCAGTAAAATGTATATTAATTCACGTTCTCTTATTCTGCGAATGATTCAAGTTAACAGTCCTAATATTTTAAATGTCCCCATCTAATTATTATTCCTGAATTTGTCCCTGATTCTGATGAGAGGTGGTAACTGATTTTTAGGACCTTCGGCCAGGCTCATTCTTACGAACACTTACCTTATCTCTTCCCTTAATGTATGGAGCCTCTATCTTTACTAATCTGCAATCCTCCCTCAAGTCAAAACTCTCCTCCTGCTACCATAAAATCTCTAAATTTGCAACTGGCCACGGATCAAATACTCATCACTGCATTTCCCTTCCCCAACTGAAATGACTTGAGTTGCCCAATTATCTTACCTATATTCAACTTATCCAAGCACATAAACTCATTTTCAGCCCCACTCTCTGTCCCTCCCTTGCCCCTGTTTTCCAAATGAATTTGCCTAATAGACATCTCAAATCGAATTTCAAAAATCTAATCGAGCTACATAAACCTGCACACTCTCCAGGCAAACATCTGTTATCCATCTGCCTTACACGACAGTGGAATTCTCTCCCACCACTTATTCGTACCACTAACATACTCTCTACTTTCAAAACCATAATTCACTCACATCTAACCTCACAATGGGAATGCTCTTGCTCCCATCCTACATAAATTCCTTATCTTTACTGCTCACTACAGCTAATTACATCTGCTAATAGGCTCCACTAACCATATAATTCCTGTAAAAAGTACATCTGCTCTACAATTAATTTGTTAATGAGGAATTTTTCAAGTATCGGCTCCCTCAATTGCCTATTTTCTGCAACTGTTGCTACCATGCATTTTTCTATCTTTCATGTAATAATTTTATATGTTTTCTTAAGTTTTGTAATTTTATAATTTTTGTATGTTATGATGTGTAATTTTATAATACTGTACTGTTTTGGAGCTTTTCTCCCCAGGACTCCATTGAAAATGGGCTCCTCATGGCCCAATGGGCCATCCTGGCAAACAAACTGCAAATGCATAAATAAATAAATAAATAAATAAGGAATGGCACAGATCCAAAATTGTGGGTTATCCCCCTGTCATTGCTGCTAATACAGGTTATTGTTGTTACTATACAGAGCAGTGGGAGGGTACATACTTAATTTATCAAGATTGTTTTTATCTATTATTACTTCATTATTTCTACTGCTTGGTCTTTCAATGAGTGATACACATTTTTATGAGAGTGGGATTCAATAAAAAAGATATATGAATTCTTAATTTGTTAAGTCTGGTTTTGCCTATTATTATTTGATTACTAATTTTAATGATTAGGCTTTCAATGAATTCTATGCTGTTTTATGGCGGACAAGTTCTTACTTCATCAAGGCCATTTTATCTATTAATTTATATTTTTCCAATCACTGATGCACTGTATTATGGGGAAGAGCTCTTAATTCAACGAGGCTTTTTTGTCTATCATTGTTAGTTGACTGAACGAATGCTATTTTGTTAAACATTTCCTGAGTATGGCTTGATGGCAAGATCCATTGAATTTTGCTTTGCACTCATTGGATCCTTCCTGGATGCAATTTGTACTGTAGAGTTGTTCCTCTTCATGTGGAAGGAAGGATTTTGATGTAACTCCATACATAACATGCTGATGCCATTGATGGCTCAATTAGTGATTAATAATGTTCATCAAAGAAATTCCATCTGTGTCCCATCCAGTCCAGATCCTAGCTTCACGAATGGTTCTGTTTGTGTGGTAAAATACATGGCATAATTCTGGCTAAAAATCTGAACTCTAAAACCTAAATTTAATGTTGATACAGCAATGTTATTTATTTATTTATTTTTTGCCATTTAGTTTTAGATGCTGTGTTACCTGGGATGTGCTATTACAGTGGATCTGTCTAACAGGTGGGTTACCTAGGATGTGTTGTTACTGTGGATCTGTGTAACATCTGTGTTACCTAACATGTGTTGTTACCATGGTTCTGTGTAACACCTGAAGTACCTAGAATGTGTTATTACTGTGGATCTAGGTAACAGCTGGGTTATCTGTTCTCAAAGGTCTGGGTTTTGTGTGCTGCACCTGATCATCTAGCTATAATGAGGCCTCAGAATGACCCCTGTAATGTGCAAGAAAATCTGGTCATATTGTTCTTTATTGTTGATTAAGAGACTGCAAACATCATTCTTCCATCCTCCCTGGCAAGTGAAGAGGCAATAAAAGAACACCAGCATAATATGGCTCCAGATCCTTTGGTAGTTGTAGAGCCTTAGCTGCCAGGGGTGTCCAGAAAACTACTTGTGATGTTACATAACCAGTGATAAGGACACAGCTGCACCTCACAAATTCAGCAGCTGATCTAGAGAAATTTCTTATAGCAGTCACATGAGAACACCAACATGAAGTGGGAATCCATACTGCAGATTCAAAAATATTGAAACTACCTCTGCTTGAGAACCGTCTTCTCCACCTAGGACATTCATGTAGATACAGAATTAATCTCCTATTAGGTCTTTTATCTTCTGTGGAGCACAGATTTAACATACCAAATAAGCCCTGACATGTTTCAGTTAAAGGAACAGGAAATCTAGACCAATCACTAAAGGATTGTCAAATGCCTTTATCACCAGTCAGTAATGGTTCCTCAGATGCTTTTGCCACCTGCAACCTCTTTGAGTTCTCAGTATAACAAATTACGTTTCTTTGACTATTCCTGCAGGGTTAAATTTAATGTCAGCAAAGACTGTGTTTTGTAGCTGCAGTGAGTCCAAACACATGAAATCTAATCTGCATCCAGCCTAAAAGAGCTCATGTTTTTTTTTAACTGAGTTATTCAGAAATTACAACTTCCACATTTTGCTTATTGTATGTGAGTAGCTGAAGATCCTAGTGTGAGTGTCTTTCAGAACTATAGTTGGATCATCTGACACCCTGTGATGTTCCCCAGACTGGTGACCCTTTGACTCAAAGTTGAACAGAGAAATAAAAGATACTTCTACTTTTCTTCAGTAAAAGCCAGTACCAAAGAGGTCTAGCTGAAAAAGTTTACTGATGACTGCTAACCAAGGCCAGTAACTGAATCTCCAAATGACTTGGCCATTCTGCAGGAATGCTGTCTCAAATAAATACTGTTATCAAAATCATGGACAAAAATTAAATGCCAAAAATGCATTATTGTATCCTTTGGGAAGTCCTCTATGCCAGGAAACTATCACACTGCAATACGGCCCTAAGAGTTGACCCAGTTATTTAGGATTTGGGAACTCATCTGGATAGTGACCACATTTTTCACCAACATGTGCCTATTGCTGTAAGAAAGTCCATCAGTACTGCACAGCTTACAAACAAAGGTATTGTGTCTAGGTCTAGGGATGTCATTGTCCCCCTTACTCAACAGTCATTAGGCTAATCATTGAATATAATGCCCCCTTTGATATGTATCGGTCCAGACACATGCAACCACTGGAATGCCAACAGAGATACCTTGCTAAAAGAATACGAGGCCTAAACAACATAACCTACATTGACTGGCTCATAGCCCTGTCACTCTACTCTGTATCCTACAGACTGCTAAGGGTGGTCCATGTCTCACATAGAAGATATTCTTCAACCGATTAATGATGGATTTCCTGCACATCAGCAAGTCAAATGTCATCAGAAATATTTGGTCTAGGAATGTAAAAGTGTTCTGTAACAGAAACAGAACAGTTTTGATGGTTAGGTGTATTTCTCAGAGGATACTGCTGCTATGGAACAGACTCTGCATTCACATAACACAAAGTTAATCCCTGTTCATCTAGTGTTTGGATGTTCCCTATGCCTTGATTGATTAGTTCCATGATAAGTATGTCCATGGCTTTGCCTATGAGGCTGGTCAGACTTATAGGTCTGTAATTGCCTAGGTCTGTGGAAGGTATTCCGTTATGTATGGGAATGACTGTAGCTGTGCTCCACTCACCTGCTACAAAAGCTGTACAGAGGCTGAGATTGAACAGTATATTGGGGGGCTAAACCATGCTTCATGCTATACAAGATGTATCCAGGGATATTGTAAGGACTCATCAGTGCAGTACTTTTCACTTTTTTAAGACTTGGACTTGGACTTGTGTGATAGCTGGAGGTGAATGAGTTTTGTTTATATCTTGAGCACAGCCGGCGTTAGGCATAGGCAAACTAGATGACTGCATAGGGTGCTGTACAGGCTGGCCTGGTAAAGGGTGCAATTTGTGTTTATTTAGTTTAATTAATTTACTTTTCTTATTATGCAAATAAGAAAAGTAAATTAGTTAAAATGAATAAATAAGCCATAGGGTGCTAGAATCATGGGGGATGGGTGAGCGCCCTCCCACTTTTTTACCTGCAGGCTGGCCAGGAGGCTTCAACAATTACCAAAAAAAAAAAATCTTCACTCCATGCTAGTGTAGTTTTCTCCTTTAAGGAGGACCATGCGTGCGTACTGCCATTGCTGATGTAAAGACGTTCTACATCTAAAATTAAGTATCATTCTCAAAGTAGGTCTGACTCATATTCATAAGAGTTAGTCCACTGTTGGAAGATTATTTAAAACATGCAGTAATGTATGACCAGTTAGTTATGTAAAACTGTACTTATGCTCAAAGCTGGCTCTGCTGTTGTGTAGTTCAATCAAATTAATATTATCCCTGCTCATTCTGTTGCTTTCTGCACCCCCTTGCTCTAAAGTTGCTACCTATCTCTGCAGATAAGCCTTGTTTTCCTTTTTCATGGACACACCTGTCTGCTGTTTCTAGACGTACTGTGGGGATTTATAACTGGTATTAACTCCTGGAAATATTTTTCCATCCATACTATGTTATGGGTCTTCTAATAGCATCCCATTTGTCCTTTGTTCGTTAGCTGCATGTAATTACTTTGTGACTGTAGGTAAACAGTATGACTCTGAATATTCAGAAATCTGTGAGAACATGCAGATTATGGGAGATACTATGGCATGCCAATGTTTTTAGAATCATCCTTTATGAGTCTTGGGTGTTTTATTTAGCAATCTTGGCACATGGTAGAAACAATAGGAAGATTGATTGGCTTCTTCTGCACCAAGCTGACTTGAATACTTCTGTCCTGATCTTTGTAGTGTTCAGCAATGTTGATATGCAGAAAGTAACAGTGAAAGGCTGAATGACTTCTGCGGTGTCCTCTATGTCTTCCCTAAAAGGCCATTCAGTCATATATTTGAAAATATACATTTTGTGAGACATTTAATTTATCCCATGTTACTTACTAGGCAATAGGTATGTAATCCCACATTCCCACGTGGAATGAATGGTGACTTTTTTGCTTTCCTTTTTTCTCAGTTAGACATAATTTGCAATGTGTTGAACAGTTTGCACTTCACATTTTATTAAGAACTCCAGATGATTAATCCATTGGGTTATTTTGCAGTATTGCATATTTACACCAACTTTGTTATCTTTTGCGATTATTGGGATTTGACTCATTCTGATGCTTTGCCAGAGATGGCCTGCACCTGTCGCCTTTGGGATTCCGGATACGGGCTAAGGCTCTTGCCTCCCCTATAGTGCCTTTTTTAGGCAAGGTTCAAATGACAAATTCACCACCGTAACAGGTACAAGCAAGCAAAATCTGAGGGTAATGCTACTCAGTGCTAGAAGTCTAATTCTCAAAATGCACTTACTTGAGGCACTCCTTAAAATGGAGAACATCGATATCTGTGCAATGACAGAGACCTGTTTCAAAGCACCAGAGAGCACCCCTGCGTTACCAGGCTATAATTCATACCACACCTTTTGGTCACCTAACCCGGAATGAAGCACTAAAGGTGGAGGCATGTCCATATTCATTAAGGATATCCAAACCTCCAGGCTAGTTGCACAGCATAATGCATCCGACATTATCCAAGTGCAATTAACTCTGGGCAAGACCAAAATCCAAATTGTAGCTTGCTACTGACCCTCCACCATGCCCCAGGATTCCCACTCCTCATTTCTTGATACACTGGAAAGTATTAGGGTACAACCCAACACCCTAATAATGAGCGATTTCAACTACCCCACCATTAACTGGGAAAACTACTCATGTACCAACTCTTTTGCTCAACGTTTTCTGGAATTCATAAATTCCAACGCCTTGGATCAACTTATTCACACCCCCACCAGGGGCAGCAATATCCTAGACCCAGTCATTACCAACATGGACAACCAGTGTTCCACACCAGAGGTCAATTCCTCGTTGGTGAGATCCGACCACAAGCTAATCACCCTAGACATCCACATCCCGCCCCACCCACAATTAGGGAAACCACAGTAAAAGAACTTCTCCAAAGCCAACTTCACACTTCTTAAGACAGAAGTGGCAAACTTCATGACACCCATGCAGATAGCAATAGAGGTACGACTGCTGAATCCTACACAAATGCACTTTATAAGTACTTACACGAGTGCATGGATCATGCTATCCCTAATAGAACCAAGATGCTATCCTCCAAAAAAAGGAAGCCAATCTGATGGTCCTCTGCCATAAACAAACTCTACAACAGAAGAAAGAAACTGTTGCAAAAAGAGTAAAATCCCATGACTGGAGGAACTCCCTGGTCAACCTCAGTAAGAAGCTGAGATCCCTCATAAAATCCTCCAAAGCTAGTTACGGAAACAAAATTGCCACTGACTCTAAAGACTACCACAAAGCATTCTATAGCTATGTCAAGAAACTCAATGGCAACACTCAGATCTGTTCTGAGTTACAGCACAATGGCACTAAATATACAGAACCAACTGATATTGCCAACATCCTGGCAGATAGGTTCAGTGTTAACTTTACCCCCCTCTCACCCCCTAGAGGGCCCATCTCTATACTGGAAGAATGCAAAGTTCTTGTAATCATGGCTGCACAGGTAATAAACACACTCTCCATAGCCAAGAACACAGCATCCATGGGACCTGACTATATCCAAGGCTGCATTCTACACGAACTACAGAATGAACTGGCACCCTACCTAAGTACCATGTTCAATCATAGCCTCACCTCAGGCTTTGTGCCCAATGAATGGCGCACCGTGATGGTTATCCCCCTCCACAAAGGGGGAGCCATGACAGACCCTGGGAACTACTGCCCCATTAGTCTGACGAGCCTGATCTGCAAGGCCATGGAACTTATCATCCTGGAACTCATAAACAAAGACATTGGTAATCTCCAAACTCTGGACCCTACCCAGTTCGGGTTTGTAAAAGGCAGATCATGTCTCCTAAACCTGACTGACTTCTTTCAACCAGTCACCAAAGCCATAGATGAGGGTAAGGTGGTTCACACAGCTTATCTAGATCTCGCCAAGTCTTTCAACACCATCCCCCACTCTGGAATTATAGATAAGCGCACTAAACTAGGTATAAATCCCTATGTCACAAGATGGGTTGCCAACTGGCTCATGGACAGAACCCACACTGTGAAAGTAGCAGACTCCAAATCCGACTTAAGACCACTGACAAGTGGGAGTCTATATCAGAACATCGAAGTTTTAAAACTTTGAATGTTCTAATATCGACTTGTTTTAATCGAATGCTAAAAATAGTGAAGCTGCAGAACACCTAATTCATTCCTAGGGAAAGAATTTGGTTGGCCGGTTTTGTGGCATCACTCTTTTCAGCAGTGTGGTGGAGATTTATGGGTCAGGTTCAGGTAAGTGTGCGATTGTGTGGTTGTTAGGATTAGGGCGCGCGTTAGGTGGGATAGGGCGTGGGTTAGGTGAATTAGGTTTAGGGGCAGGTTAAGTGAAAGTAATGGACCTTATGGGATTAGGGTTTGGGTTAAGGTAAGTGGATAGATAGTAGTGTATGTATAGTTTAGTGTAGGGTTAGTTGTAGGATTATAAGTGTATGTGTGTGTACTGATGTTTTCTAGGTGTGCTTGTGTTGTGTGTATGTGTTTTGGAACAGCGATTTTTTTTTTCCCCAAGGAAAAAATTCACTGTTCTGAATGTTCAATATTATGTGGTTTAGATATTTTAGGTTTGATGAAATAGCGTTCGCTATTTTCATCTTTCGATAACGTGATATAAACACACAAGTGGAGTACCACAGGATTCAGTGTCCTGTTTGGTATCTACCGCTCTGAAGTGCAGTCTAACACAGAAGGTCTTTGGCTAACAAAGTTTGCAGATGACTTCAAACTAGGAGGCATAATCAAAACTCCTAATGATGTGGACATACTACAAAAGGGCCTCACTGAGACAGATGCCTGGTGTCAAAGCCATGACCTGAAGCTCAATGCTAAAAACTGTATTGTCATCTCCTTTGGTAAAAACTCTGTACCCATGAACTGCCACATAAGTGGTAGTCTACTTAACGCCCAAAGTGTGATAAGAGACCTTGGGACACAGGTGGACAGTTGTCTCTCCTTTGATAATCACATCCCCACAGTGGTCAGGAAATCCTTCTACATGGCTCACCTCATCACAAAAGGTTTCTCATCTAGAAAAAAAGAGGTCATTGTTCCCTTCTACTCATCACTCATTAAACCCATTATAGAGTACAATGCCTCTTTTGGTATGTACCTCACAAGACATCTACAACAACTGGAAAGGCCACAGAAATACCTCACAAAGAGGATTACTGGCCTCAAATAGATGCCGTATGCAGACCGTCTCAAAAACTCCAGCTTTACTCTGTCGCATATCACCTACTCTGAGACGATCTCTGCCTAACATACAAAGCTATGTCAAACCCAGAGCTGATGGACATGCTCCACTTAAAGAAGTCCCATTCCCTCTGAATTACACCCTCTAGGGACCTAAACCTTGTCACCACAATAAACATAACATGCTGGAGGGATAGATTCCTGTCCCAGAGACCTCCCATACTCTGGAACAGACTACCTAACTATGTCAAACAGAGCTCCTCATTAGCACTTTTCAAAAAAAATCTTGATGAGTGGATGGGAAATAGGAAATTCACCCCAGGGATCACTTCTGTGGTTCTGCTCAACAGGGGCACAAGAAAATAATTTTCTTGGGTGACAAAAGCCAGGGTAAATTTTGGCTAGGCTTATATAGGCCCTAGGGCTAATAGCCTAGTACCTACCTATGAACCTATGATATTACTTGTTTAACACATGGCTGGAGAGATGAATAACTTGTAAGGATTTCAGAAAGCTTTCCCTCTTTGTACCTGAAAATCACTGTGGTGTTGATATTTGTCTCATAGCTGTGAAGTATAAGTTAACATACAGAAGAAGCCACAATGGTTATGTTTAATTCCTACCTGTCAGGCCTGAGTTTTACAGTCACAGCTTGGTCAAATCTCACAGGCATGAGGTTGCCAGTAGTGAAGCTAACTTTGCGGGACCTGCATATCTATCTTTATCTTTAGAATTTCGGTGTGGAGCAACTGCAAGGATTGACCAATGTGATCTTCCAGTCATTAGTACAATGAACATGTACTTACACATCATTACATTTGTAAGACCAACTATCTGTTTGTCTACTTCTCTTTTTGAAGTGATCTATGTCAGGAACTGTTCATCTGTCTTGCACTGCCAAGGACAACTTCAATATAGTTTATTATGCCCTGATGTTGAGCCCTCCTTCCTGATAGGGCAGTATGGGCAGCCACTACCTTCAGTATGTAACTGGTGGAACTGTATAGCTAATTTGCACATTTCACTGTAACACCAAATTCTAAGGACAGGTGCACAAACTGCATGTACCTGCAGTACTTGCTTTATATGCTTGGTGCATATAATACTATTAGGAGCACCATATGAAACTACTGGATGTCTAGATGGCCTACTTGCTTTTTTCTCCCTCTTATAACAGCTTGCTTTTTGAAGCTGGGATTAATTTTTTTCAGATTTATTAAATTAGTGATAGTGCAGTGTGATAGACCTCCACATTTCTCTTTGTGTAGATGTTTTTCACTCAATCAATAGGTTTTTACTGTACTCCTGTAGATTGCCTACTGTTCTAACCCACAATCGTTGAAGGTCTTTATGCACCACATTTAGTATAATACTCATGCCGGTATACGTATAAAGCCCTAATAGTCTATGTCTTATAATATTCTTCACCATAGTGTCTGCCTGTTTAAAACTGACAGTATTATGACAGTTTCTAATTTCAGAAGTTAGTATATTCTATCCCAAATGAAACCAAAAAAAGGGCACTAACCATTGTGAGGCCTCAGTGATAATTTTATTACAAAAAGTTAAGTGCTTTCATAAATACCAGTTGACTTCCCCAGAACACTCCAAAAACACAAAAATTTTGTTTAAATAATGCAAACTCAATAGCAATTGGTTCATTCTTCCACCAATGGTTTAACGAAAATAAGCCTAGTTCATGAATATAAAACACTGCTCATGAATATTGAATATAACATATTGTTAAAAACACAATTTAAAAACACATAATTAATACATTGTTGCAATACAATTGTATCCAACAAATTGTTGTTCGCAGTAAGAAACTCAGTCATCATATTCCTTATTAAAGGTGTATGTACCCAAAATAACCTTAAAAACTTTGTTTTTATATATATATGAAAAACTTGATATACAAATATTAAAGCTGCCCTGCTTTTTCTCTTAATATTGGCAGGATAGTTAGATGATCATCTAAACCTGGAAAGAAGTTTGCAGCTGGCCTTAATTGCCATAATAGTTCTTTTTTTACTGAGAACATTTTGCCAATCTCCTCCCCAAGCTTCAATGTGGACAATGTCAAGAATGGCACATTTAAAACCACAAAAGTCAGCTCATTGTAAACTGTGTTTATATAAGGCGTTAGTTTCCTTCTTATTTTTTATGTCATCGAGGTGTTTGTAAATCCTGGTTTTAAATAACCTCTCAGTTTTTCCAACATAGAATGATATAGAAGTATTGCACCTAGCAATGTATACCAGTTTACCTGAAAAGCAGTTACCCCGACTCAAATACACAATGTTTTTATTTTGGTTAGCTAGGGAAATAGAGCTATCCTGTAGAATATAGGAGCAATCGGGACATCTACCACAAGGCCTGCTCCCATTAAAATTTCCATGTTCACCTTGGTTTTCAGTTCTTCTTTCCAAGACCGACTTTAAATTGGGTCCTGTTTTGGTGGAAAATATAGGTTTTTCACCCAATACCTGAAAAACTTCAGAATTAGTTTTAAAAAGACTCCAATTTTTATAAAGTATTTCTTTAACTCCATGATACAAGGGGCTGTATTGGACAACACATGCCTGTTGGAAATAAATTTTGTTCTCACTCTTGGAAGCTTCATCAGGGCTATTGATTTTATTCTATCCCAAACCAGCAGTTCTTAGAATTAATCAGTTGTGATGTTCTCTTACTAAAAAATCTCCACAACTTAACTTGATTATTTTTTTCTCTTTTTCTTAAGTCTAGACACCCCCATAAGATGGGGTTATGTACTGCCTAG
>NC_056726.1:1544802079-1544828272 GCF_019279795.1 Protopterus annectens
TTTCCAGTTTTCTTGTGCTGTTGAGATGCAGTTGTGTATTGAGTAGATTTTATAAGGATCTGAGAGCTGCAGGGGAACAGAAGTTTAGTGTTGCTTAAGTGAAGTTGGTTTGCCTTGTTAATAGCACAACAGGTTGTATACTTGCTTTTGATGCAGAAGGCTGTGGGTTCTACTCCCACAAGGGGTGGATGCTGCCGTACTGAGAATGTTCTCCTTGGTGAAGATACTAACTATGAGTCTGTTATCAGTTTGCCATCCATTTCCTCTTGCAATATTACTAGCTTATTTTTTTAATGTAATATAGGCAATTTATTCCTGAGGGGCAACAGACACTATTTTTCGATGAAACCATGAAATATAAAGGTGTTTACTAGCAGCAACCTCTTCATTAGTTACAGATTTCTTTAATGTGGAATTATTTAGATGACTTTTACTTCTTCAGAGATTGTGCATATTTACTGATAATGGACTGTAGAATTGTGCATATTTACTGATAATGGATTGTAGAATTGTGCATATTTACTGATAATGGTGGACTGTAGAATTGTGCATATTTACTGATAATGGTGGACTGTAGAATTGTGCATATTTACTAATAATGGTGGACTGTGGATGTCTGAGTAGACTTTTTATGATAAATGTTCTGAACTGGGCAGTTTTGCCATTATGGGTGCATGCGTTTTGTTTCATTGCTTACTGGAAAAATGTTCAAAACAAATTTAAAACGCCCTCTAACAACTGTACTGTATTGTACAAGGAATATAATTTAGTACAATGAGGAAGGTGTATCAAAGAGCACATGTATGTTTCATATGCAAGGGGCCTATGATTTGAAAACAGCCCAAATTTAATCTTTATCTGCCACTGGCAAAATGTATTTTCTTTGAATATGGGTTTCAATGCTGTTTCAATTAATGTGAGTTTCAAGGGCAGAGAAGTTTTAATGCTATGTTTTCATTGTGAGACTGCATTGCTTTGTATAGCAGATGACTTAGTGTTTGTGCTGTAAAATACAAAATAAAACTTTAAAATGAAGTCCAAGTCATCATAGAAGTAAAGCAGTATGCAGATTAGTGTTTATGGTAAATGGAGTGAAACAGCCAAGTAATGGTTCATTGGAATGGCTGCAGTGGCTCCATTCAACCATGATTTTGTCAGGGGGGAAGGGCAGCAAACTCAGACAGGCCCAGCTGAACTATACCTCCCAACTGTCCAGATTTTCAAAGAATGAATAGATTTTTGCTTCTTATTTTTGGTTTGTTCTTCATAAAATTTGTAGTTTTCTGGCAAATCATTTAGGAATTAAGTCACTAAATAATGATACACTGAGTTTCAGACTTTATAACCTTCAGAAAAATGCATGCTAAAGTAAGAACTGTTATTCTATCAACTGTCTCAATTTATACAAGAGCAATTTTTAGTACTGTTTATATGTCCCCCCAATATATTTGGCCTTGTTCAGATTTACTGCATTAACAGGTTGAGAGGTACATGCAAATAAATTGCTTTATAGAATTAGGCATAGCCAACCTCTCAACTGTCCCCGATTTTGGCTCAAAATGTTGCTCTTCCCCCTAATAATCCCTCTGCAAAATAGGAATTTTGGAAGAAAATATGGAGGGTTTACAATTAAGAAATAACTGTAATAATCAAAGTTATAGATTACTTTAAATGCATGTAGATTCTTTTATTTTGTCAGCTGCTCAAGTTAGCAGTACTAATATTAAAGTGTCCCTTCTTTGACAAGTTCCCAGCTGTATTGTGTGGCTATTTTATATTTTTGCATCGTATTTTTGGTCCATTTTTCATAAAATTGTGTTTTTTGGCAAATTAGTGACAAATCACTAAAGACTGAAGTTAGAAAATAATGACAGACATTTTAGTTTCAGATTTTATACCCTTCAGAAAATTCATACTAATGCCAAGACCTATTCTATTATCTTTCTAAGTTTATTAGAGCAATATTTAAAAATTGTCCTTATTTTTGGGCCTTTGTCCCACTTCTGTGTATGGCTTTGTCCAGATTTCTTGCTCTGAGGTTGAGAGGTATGACAAATGTGTCAGGGCCATCACAGTCAGCCAGAGACATTTCAAATTGTGACATACTTGTTGCACCCCACTCCCCCATGTAGTGACTCTGGATGTTTCCAAGCAAGGCAAGGAGTAGTTATGCAGTGTAAATGTGCAGTGTGACCCCCCTATCCAATGTAGACACAAGTACTACAGTGGCTTTTCATCTGTCCTTGATTTTGCAGAACGGTCTGGTTTCTGTCATATTTTTGTACTCTTGATTTATGCTCATTACTCAGATTTATGCTTATTACTCAGAAAGTGCCTGTTGCTCTGTGTTTAAGTAGCAATGCTTTAATGACCATAAGGTAAGCTTGTCTGAGATCGTAAGATGCAAGTAAGCTTTAATAAGCATACTGTTAAAGAATTGCCAACACTGAAAGCCTTTCTGTTGTTGCCATGCAGAGAATACTTGACTAGATAATGTATAAGCCTTGGGTATTAAAGGACAGGATTCCATTATTTTAAAAAGCTCATTACACTTGTTGGAGACTTCCAGTCATCTCTACAGACTTTACCCGTAAACTAAACAGAATGCCAATCATGTGTGGTCCATAACCTGTACAGTAATCCTTTAAGCAATGTATCTTGAGCTTGTTTCTTGTTTGCTTTTCATTTTTTACTTTGATCATGTTTTCCCCATGAAACAAGTAGATAGTTGATAAGAAACATTTTTACAAGTGGGGGCATCACAGAGATTTCTACTTTCAGCATGTTACTTGGTACTTTAATAAAGCTGAATATAAATTATAATTAGAACTGCAGTGCAAGGAGAAGTGGTTTGAGTTGAGTGCTTCTTGTTTTTCTTATACTTGATTTTGACTGGCATTCCAGTAATGTATTTAAAAAGTAATTTATTTTTTCATGCCTCACAACCTTTTGTTTCCATCTAGATATTAAGTAAGCTGTCATGCAGCCAATGCATTGACATATTTTTATTCTTCTGCACTTATTTTTGTCTTGATTGGACTCTCATAATGATGGTTTGGCGCCCAGGGCAGCATATTTAATTAAAGTTAGTTTTTGTGGTTTTGAGCATAGCTCCTTCCCTTTCTAGTTGGCCACACCCCTTCCCCTTGACCCCACCCATTCAGCTGTCTCCTGCAGCCCCCCTTTGATTTGAAGTCACCAGCCGCCACTGCTAAACACAATCATTTTATACCTGTGTGACTGTAAAAAAGAAGCTAGATTAAAAAATGTACTTGTAGTTTAAATATTAACATTAAACTCACGGAATTTGTGCTGCCAAATTTATTGATAGGTAAAAAATAAACACACTGTCAACATTCAGCAAAACAAGGAAATCATGAATCCCATGCAAACAACATGGCTCCTTTGATGATGCTGTTCTGTTTACTACACTCAGTTTTCTTCCTTTACACCATAACTACTCTGGTCCTAAGTCTATCTATCCTAAATTTCCATTTACCTCAAAGCACTGTCTGGTAGAATGATGTGCTCTTGGACAGAGCTTTTCATAAATAGTGGTAAAATTAGAGCTGTTCTTTAAAGCTGGACACATTTAAGAGCAGACTACAATAAACCACTCAAAGTTAACAAAAAAACAAATTTTCCATCATGTATTTTATGAACCGGAGAACTGTGAAACTCTGTGACTGACAATGACACACTATAATCGTCAGTGCTTTACCTCAAAAACTAAAAGAAATTGAAGAAGGCCATACATTTACTGTGGAGGCTTAAGAATCTTATCTCCCATACCTAAGTTACAGGGTTTAAGTCTGGGTGTCTCTGACAATCCATCCACTTCCAGCCTTCTTCCTCTTTAACATTTTATTTTTGACATTGATTATTTTTTGCTGTTGCTGTTGTTTCAAAGCCTCAACTACCTCTAAAAGTAATATTTCTATAATTAGACCTTTTTATTGCTTTCTTATACCTAGTAATGGCATCTGTCAATAAATTTCATGTTTCATTTACATCCATGTCTGTAAAAATAATATTCCGTAGAGTAGGCATTCAAAAGTCATTGACCTCTGCATTTTTTTCCTTATTGTATCATACAGGAGGATTGCTGTTAAATGGACATGGCATATGAGAACATAATTGAATAGGAATAGGCCATAATATGTGTGCACCTTTCTTACTGAACAGTCCTGGAAGTGTCTAATATATCTAGTACATTTCTCAACCTAGTTTATACTCAATCTGGTTTAAAATATTTTGATATACAAAGTGTACTAAACACTCTATTCAAAATATTTAAATTGTCGACCTGCCCCAAACCAAGTCCAAGAGACTGAAATCCCCATTATGATTTCAACCAGAGTGTTTAAAGAATAAGCAATGCCTCTTACTTGTAATTTCCTTTTACTGACCTTTGACATCCTATATATTTACCTAAAAATAATATGAAAGACTCTCTGAAATTAAGCATTGCATGAATACAATCCATAACATGTTTTATCAATTTTTGATGTGTTTCTAAAACTAGAATGTATTCCTTAACCAAACATAAAACCCTTCCTTCAACACCAGTGATACTGCATATACAGCAGTAATAAATTTTTCGAACATGTTCAGTAATAGCTCCGTGGCTGCCCACTTTGTGATTATGTAAGGACTGCTTAAGAAAAAATCCAGTTATTAAGACTGTGTATGTTTGTCAATAAAATTGTTAGTTTACTTGTTTTATTTCTTGTCGATAATTTTAAGACTAGGGAAAAAAAGCAGTAGTGTTATTTTTTGTGCCTCAACGTATCAGTACCATGTATTTTTTGTCTACCTTGCAAGAATACCTGCCATCCTTTCCATACTTATGAATAATGTAGGATGACTGAGATATACCTAGCCCATGAGAGGATCTTTATAACATTCCCTCTCACCCAATGTTTAGTGACTAATTAGTCAAAAGTTTATATTTTCTCATTTTCATGATCTCTGGCATTATGTAATTTTTATTACTTTTTTCATTTTTTAACAAATGTATAGTACAGTATCAACAGAAAAATGTATAGAGCAAGTTACATAGACAATTATCTTATCTACAGTAGATCATAGTGATATTTGCAGAACATAAGTCATCCTCATAAATTATACAGTTAACATAAGTAGTTGAACAATTTTGACTGTATACATACATTGGTAAATTAAACAATCCACTCATAGAATTTTTTATGTCTTAGTAATAAAGTCTGTCTTAGAAAAGAAAAACATATTTAAATAATCAGTTCTTAACCTTAGTAGTACATTGATAAAAGAAAAACTATGTACAGTTTATACAGTTGATGTCAACTTTAGATCAGGTCACAAATGTTGCTATATAGTATATGTGGTTCTTCACAAATGATATTTATTACAGCATGAATGGTTGTTTAAATTTCTTATCTTTTACTATCCTCTTGAATGTCTCTCTTATTTCTTCAGTCTCTGCTCCTGGAAAACACATACGTTCTCATGAAATTATTTTTGCATCTAAATCTTATTTATAGAAAGTTTCCCAATAATTAAAGTCTGCTTGCTGTTATTTTAACTGCTGCATTTAGTTTGTGTTTTTTACTCCAGGCATTTTTGTCTCTGCCAATACTATAGCATAATCTTTGAATCCCTTACATTTGGTGTGGAATGATTTATTTAACTGATTTCATGTAACTTAAGTTGGAAAGACATTCACCATCAAATATTCCAATCACTGGTCTGTAACTCATAATCATGTCATATTCCCTCACCACTATTTTATATAAACAGATACATTGTTTCAAGATGTAAGGCTAGACTCTTCCTCCGTAATTCATGCGTGTTTCCTTAATTTATTAGAACTAAAGCAGCTCTTACTGAATGTATCTACAAATTACAAATGTACCAACACAGAGATACAAGAAAGCCCACCTGCTTAGGGACTGTTAGAATCATAAAAGAGAAAGGGTAACATTAGCTCTCTTTTGGGACTTGAACAACACGTCCTCCAATGGGTCTACTTCACATGACTGAAAACTCAAAATACTGAATTTCATTTGACTGAGACCACAATACCCAATTTTAAAAATACTGAAAACTCATTTGATTGAATCGCATTATCCTGAAAGCTTACAATGAATTTTAAGCCAGACACATGCACACTTATACTACCAATGAATAATACTTTTCAAAACGTAAAAACTACTTACTTACCCTCTTAAGAGAAATGGACTATATAAAACCAAACTAGGTGGGGGGGCTACGCCCTCCCCCAACTATATACACTAACTCCAGGATCGCACTACAGTGAGGAAAAGGGCATATACCTTTTACTTACCTTACACTACTGCGCACAAAACTTCTGCCATATTACTTTAGATACTTCCCATAAAAATGCCGAGACATATGCACATTTTGAAACACTGCAACATTACTTTCTATGCTACTACTGGTATTTTGACAGTTAGCACTTTAAAGTTATAGGAATTTCTTTTTATCAAAAGCAAATCACAGGTGAAGGAAAACATATCATGTCTATGGCTTTAAGTTCAGTATTTTGAAATTCAGCACTGTAAGCTTTCAGTATAATGAGACTTAATCAAATGAGTTTCAAGTATTTTGAAAATTAGGGATTGTGGTCTCATTCAAATGAAATTTAGCATTTTGAGTTTTCAGTCATGTGAAGTAGAAACCCTTGAACATACCATGCTTCTGAGGGTCTAGATTAGAAAACCAAACCTTCAAAATTTTGAGTGTTATAGTATTGACCCGTTTTCAGTGAATGCTGAAATTATCGAAAAAACAATTTTTTTCCTAGGGAGAGAATTCGGTTGTCCAATTCTGTTGCTTCGGTATTTTCAGCACTGTGGTGGAAAGTTACGGGTCAGGTTCAGGTAAGTGTGCGATTGTGTGGACGTGAGAGTTAGGGCAGGTTAGGTCAGTTAGGATTAGAGCGTGGGTCAGGTAAGTGTGCAAATTGTGTGGACATGAGGGTTAGGGCGGGGTAGGTGAGGTACGGTTAGGGTGCTGGTGAAGTGACTGTGTGATAGTGACAGACCTTAGGGTTAGGGTTTGGGTTAAGGTAAGTGGATAGTTAGTGGTGCATGTATAGTTTAGTGTAGGGTTAGGTGTAAGAGTGTAGGTGTGTGTGGATTGCTGTTTGTTTGGTGTGCTTGTGTTGTATGTGTTTTGGAATAGCAAATTTTTTCCCTAGGAAAAAATTTGCTGTTCTGAATGTTTGATGTTTTAAATTTTCGATGCATAGAGTTTGTTATTAGAATACTCAACATTTTGAATGTTCGGTGTTCTAATATAGAAATGCTTGTGACAGTGCTGCTGGACAAATGGGAGCCTCTAGACATACTGGTGTTGAGCTTTCTCTTAAGAAACTTACTCTTTCAACAACGAAACCCCATGGCATAATGACCAATGTCAAGTTACAAACACAGGCTTAAATATGGAGAAAGCTTTCTTGTAATACTCTGAAAAATGTCTACATGGATACAACTTATTACAATTATTTTAAGAGCTCTCAAAACAAATGTGTTAAATCCTCATGTTGGTGAGTTACTTAGAAGCAATTACCACACAGCATTACACATATAGTGTCATGGATGGCTATGTGCAGTGAAGAGGTAATTCACATAAACATGTAGCACAACTGCAAAGATATTATAGTTGGTATGATAAAACTGCACAAGTGAGAGCTCAGTCATGCAAGTATTGAAAGCAAACATGGAGCAATTAAATGTGTGATTTAGCACAGGAAGCCACGACACTCAACTATCCTGATCACCAGGATCTGTCAGTATACAGGATCTTTACTGATCTTCAGATCCTATTAGCAAAAATCAGTATTAGCATGAAACATGCGTTAGTGGCTGCCTTTAGGACCAGAGTCTGGGAAACTGATATCCCTGCTCTCAGTGCTGCAGCTGCCTCCATCAGATGTTAAAGCATAGAGAATGTCAGCGCCTGGCCAAAAATAAAGTACATGTCCAGAGGGGGACACAAGCCAGTTAAGGATTTAAGCAGATCTTTATTCAGTGATGGATGCTTGTACATCATTGAAAGGATAAGGATACATTAAAGGAATTGGTCAGGTGTGATACAGGAGCAAAGCTAATAGACCTTTTGGTGTTGCAGCAACAGCAGCTTGAAGGAGTTTAGGTTTGTTTTGAGTGAGAGAGCAATCAAAATCCAGACTTCAGAAAAGTGAGAATTCAATGAGTCACCTGCAGTGGTGCCTGTTTTGTTGACAGCTTTGTGTAATGGTAAGATAACACATAGTAGCTTGATCAAGTTCAATTTTGCTTTGGTCAGAAGTAACGGTGAATGAGTATTGCTTAGGTATGCACAGAAGTAAGAATTAGAGACATGTTTCAGTGAAGATAGATTCCATGTGTTTGGGTTGGAAAGTGTTTCAGGTTTTTGACAGAGATGTATGAAATTATCAGCATACTGAATAATTGTATACATTTACTTGTTGCACATAGATGGTTTATGGAAACATTGAATAGCTTAAGGTAGATCCTTGTACCACCCCTATATGCACTGAGAAATGGAGACTGATCATTTCCCATTTTGCAGCTTAAAGTCCATCATTGAGGTAACAGATGAACTAGGCAAGAGAGGAGTAGTTAAATCCTAGGAAGAAAATCGGTAGAGCAATCACTGGTAAATGGCTCAAAAGCTTTTGAGAAGGTACTCTGCATGTCTGTTGCTTGACATGGACGTAGCATAGAATTGTGGTGAGACTGGACACTAATGTATGAGTCAGTAATTTGCTTGTACTAAAATTTAAAGAGCCACTATTGAACACATTTTCTAAGATGTTTGATGGGGAAGATAGTAAGGCTATTGACCTGCATTTGGAGGTATCAGTAGAGAAGTCACAAGTTAGCTTTGTGTCCACTTACACTACACAAAGCACTGCACAACATGTGAATGCATCCAACTGCCTGTGGGATCATAATAGCCCTAGACTACTTACAAGGGAAATTAAGTTGGTATTAATACTAATGCAAGGCCATTTTATCTTAAAGTAGAAGGCAGGCTTAATGTTGTACTTGGCCAGATACTACAGATGAAAAGGGAGTTAGACGCTTAGATTACCCACTTAGCTGTACATTTGTCTTTTGATACACTTACCAAATAGTTGTACATTTCTAGAGAGCATGACTTCAGGGAATGGCTTATAGCAGCACTTTAATTCAAATGGCAAGTTTTAAGTGTTTCATTTTGAGAAATTGATTGCTTACTGCTTGTACAAGAGATTTGTGACAGACAAGAGGAAATAAGGGCATCCAGCAAGATATGGGTGGATTGTGAGAAAGGCAACAAGCAAGCACATGTCACAATACCCCCAGCCCCTGTAATGGGGGACAGAAAAAAGGTTGGTGACATTTGTAAACAGTTCTGAAATAGGACAGCATTTCAGATTTTTATGGTTTCTGCACAGCTGGGCAAGCTTTGGGTTTTAAATTTGTAAAGAAAATGTTTAACTGCCTTATTTGATGATTCTGCAGTCTAATACCATGGGATTAGATGTTTTCCATGCGATTCTCACATTTGGATGTCAGTAAGGAAATCTCTTGAACAAATAGTGTCATAAGAGAAACAGCATATTAAATCATACGCTAATTTTTTAAATTTTCCCTCAGGAGGGATTTGATGAAAACCACAGTAAATATTCTGAATAGAAAATGACCATGGATACTACCAGCTGGCACATACCACAGGGCATGATATTGGACTGCTTCAGAGGAGCAGTATTAAACCTATGCTGTTCCAAGAAGTGGAATTGCATAGCAATGGTTAATGTGTTTACTTTGGGGCAAAGTGTTCAATGCTCAGCTCTGGAAAGGTTATTATGCCTCAAGGGCAGCTTAGTACTTGCATGTCAACTTGTTGCACTTGTGTTGTAGCACCTGCAGTCACTTCTATTGGACGATCTCAACTCTTATGAGAGTCCTAAGTAAGATATAGCAGCTTCTTGATCTGCATTGCCCTTCCATCTGCCAGGTACAGGGAGTGTGTTAACCACATCTGTGGAACACAAAGCTGTAGTTGCAGTTCACTTCCAGTCATGTTTAGATTTGTCACTTACCAGTTACAGCATTTACTTTTTGAACTGAAGTTAGTTACCACATCAGAGCCCCTGTTGGAATGCAGTTGAAAGTTCTGTGACTAGCTGGCATAGTAATGTGAAGTGATATGAAACTCCTGTATCCTGCATCAAATACTACCAAGGTCACACCTTCTGAGTGAAATGTAAAATTAAAAACCCAATGAAGCCCATTAGTAAAAGCAGCATTTATGGCGATTGTGCTCCACTATTATTTGTAGTAAATGTAGTGCAATACCACCAACACTAAACACCTACTGCATAGTAGGTTGTAAAATATGAAGACACTTTCTAGCTTGAAATGGGTATTCTCATGTGGACAGAGCCATTAAAAGTTTAGAATTCCAAATAAGGCCTCAGTCTCTTTAAAATGAGTTAAACTCACTTATCTCACCACAATTCCTACACCATTTTTAGCCTACCCTCCACCTGAATAGTAGACTCTGGATCCCAAGGAAAGTGTTTTTTTTTTTCCTACACTGCCCTTCCATCTCATCTCTTGGATACACAGATGTCCACTTCAAAGCTCCAGCCCATCAGTGAACTTACATTAAGTATAGCAATTCTCAGGTTGGTTTTACATCCAGCTTTTGCTCACAGATCCCAGGCTGGGCATCTAGACACCAGCCAGTAGCTTATTGACCCAGGGCTGCTCAGCTTTATGGTTGGCACACTGGCCAAAAGGGGAACATATACCCCTCCCACCATTAGCATGGCTCCCTGGTGTGGGGCCAAGTTCTCAACCCACACTGGTAACTACCCATGCCCATTTTTGTCAACATGGCAGAATCTAGAGCCATATTTTACACCATTGCATAGCTAGCCCTGCCACAGCACACAGTCTGATCTGTGTTTTCCTATCTTGAGAATGTTACACACCACAGTAGACGCCCAAAGTGTGTGGTCTGTCTGTACAACTCTTCCCCCTGTAGGACTACTCCATGTAGTGTCTGTGCTGCTGCCCCCCACAGCTCCATTCATTGGAGAGTTTGGGATGAAAACAACTCAGCATTTTTGTGACATGGGAGAAACCCCACAGAGAACTCCAAATAGGCATTTGTTGGCAGTTGGGATCGAACCTTGTGCATGGGAGACAAAGACCTTAACCACTAAAGCAGTCTTTAGAAGACAGTAAGAGATAAGAATTAATGGCAGACTCCTAGCAGTCAGATTCCAGTGTAATGACAGGGTATAATCCCAGCTTATGCCCCACAGCAGGATTGTGATGGTGAGTAAAAGTGCATTCAGACAGCAGTTGCAGGACCTACTAGATAAAGCAGGACAATATGAATTGGTGTTGATAAAGGGTGATGAATGCACATATTGGGACTGCCTGGGCCCACATGGGTGGGGAAACAGGAATAAAGGAAATGCCATTCTAGACTTCTCTGACAAATGGCTTGATAGTAGCAAAAACATGGTTCAGAGAGACAGTGAAGATAACATCAAAAAGTAGTTAACATGCAACCCAGGTAGACTTCTTCCTAGTAAGGAAGAAGGCAGCAGGGTAGAATCCATGATTGCAAAGTCATCCCCAGTGAAACAGTCAGCCTACAGCATAAACCACAAGTTGCCACAATCAGCTGCAAGCAGTGGTCAGAGAAGGCTAATGTCAGACACCAGGAAGTTGACAGGAGAGAAAGTACAACAGTACAAGGAATTACTCAGGGCTCTAGCACGCCAAGGAGGAAGAAATAGGTGGAGTTGAAGAATGGCAGTGCCTAAACAGCATGTTAAGACTACAGAAAAGATGTGGCCAAGCCAGGTATGGAAATAAAGTACACAAGGAAAGCAGGTGGTGGAATGCAGAAGTCCAGGAAGTCAGCAAAAAAAAAAGAGTGCAGGAAGAAGTGGGAGGCAGAAAAGACTGACCAGGCTAGAAAGGACTACTGGTTGGCCAAGAAAGAAGTTGCAATAGCAAAGAATAGGGCATCAGTACTGTACCAAATTCTGGAAAGTTACTCAGTAAGGGGCACAAAGAAACCATCAGGTTGTTATGAAAAGACAGATAGAAAATAGTCAAACATCCTTCATAAGGGATGCAAGCAACAACCTGCTCACCAGTCCAGAGGACAAAGGTAGATGAAAGGAGCATTTCCAGCAGCTTCTGAATCAAGATACCTCCACAGAAGCTGTACGTCCCCAGAAACAGAAAAGAACCCACCCTAGAAGTAAGAACAGCACCAGGAAGATGAAGTCAGGGAAAGCAGCAAGCTCAGATGAGGTCACAGCAAATATAACGGTGTTTGGTGAGATAGGAGAGAAATGGGTCCTGAGGGCACTAATAATGTGGAGAGAAAAGCAGGACCCAGATGACTGGAAAATAAGCATACTAGTGCCAGTGTACAAGAACAAAGGGTCATCCACAACGGTGGGCAGTACAGAGGCAAATTTCCTATCAGATTGCATGAAGTACTGGAAAGGGTGCTTTATAAAGATATGCAGAGTAGTAGAATGTAACATGGGAGATTAGGAGTTTGGCTTCATATCAGGATGCAGCACAATTGACCCAATGTTTTCACTGAGAGATACTTCAGAAGCTAGAGATGCGGAGAAAGTCCAACTGGGCATTCCTAGATTTGGAGAAAGCACGAGGCAAGGTCCCAAGAAAGCTGATCTGGGCAGTACTGCGGTGGTTTGAAGTTCCAGAAACATTGGTAGAGTTAGTGCAGCTATGTACAAGCACTGTTCAGCCTCAAGGGTTTCCAGTGGGTGTACATCATGGTTCAGCTCCAAGCCCACTGCTATTCATACTAGTGATGGACTACATTAGCAAACAGGTTGGAGAGGACAGAAACAAAGCTGATGTGGCAGTACAGGCAGACTCTGCAAAGGATAGGAGAAAGAAAATCTGAAGCACACAGTTAAGATTGTGGTAAAGGCAGCAAATTGGGGGAAATCAGAAGCAGAGAATAGAGATAAGGGAAGATAGTGGAACAGGTAAACAGCTTAAAGTATCTGGGAGGGATAGTTTAGGAGAAAGGTTGTCTGAATAAAGAAGTCAAAGCTAGAATCGGAGGGGCTGCAGCCAACTGGCAGAGAGTGCCAGCTGTCATCTATAACAGAAAAATGCCAAAGAAGTTGAAAAGTAAGGTGTACAACACCATGTTACCAGTAGTACTGTATGGTACAGAAACCAGGGCAGTAAAGGCAGAACAGGTGAAGCTAGCTGTGATTGAAATGTAGTGCCTGGGAAAGGTGGTAGGATACACACTGGGACAAAACAGATTGTGGTGGTTTGGGCAGACAATCTGGTGAGGAAGATTTGGGACAGACAGGAAGGTAAGAGGAAGCGAGGACATCCGAAGGTAGATGGATTGTGAAAGATCTGTGACAGACATGGGAAGGCAGGAGTGTGGCACTGGAGAGTTGGTAACAGTTAACATGATGCCCCAACCTAGTGTAGATAAATGGGAAAAAGGGGGCTGATCAACTCACTTGT
Organism: Protopterus annectens; assembly: GCF_019279795.1. Taxonomy (NCBI): domain Eukaryota; kingdom Metazoa; phylum Chordata; order Ceratodontiformes; family Protopteridae; genus Protopterus; species Protopterus annectens. The sequence goes on from NC_056726.1 coordinate 1,544,815,636, forward strand.
AATAGCCCACCTTCAAGGTCTACAAAGGAATGTTCTTTGCAGAGCTGAACTAGCACAGCATGGGAACACTAGACATAGTGCAAGTCAGTGTTGGACCAAACACTCCATATACCACTGGTCAATACTGTTCTGTACCACCTGCTCACAAAGCAGAAACTGATTACCACCCTGACAGCATTGCAGGACAGCAGCGAATCTTCCCCTTAACAGCTCAGGTGTTCCTTTGTTAGTCTTCCTTTCTCTGATGGCAGTTCCCATTGATTGCTTAGCTTGACAAGCCTCAGTAGACATGATAGCATCAAGTCTACCCCTACAACTATAATCCCTCTACCCCATAGGGTCCAAGCATAGAAGGCTACAACTGCAGGATGCTTCATCTGATAGTAGCCCATCTGTTTCCACAAGCAGGTGTCTACATGACTGTAGAAGAGTATTTTTACTAGTGCTGCTCTGCTCCCAGATTGGTTCCAACTCTTCCAAAATAATCTGTCTCAGCCCATCCATTGCACCTGCTGCACATTTCTAGTGACTGAAAGGGACCAAACTAAAGCAGGCATATGTTGTTTGTGCCCATACCAGCTCCTCAATGAAAGACATTTGAGGCAGGAACCCTGTCCCTGCTGGTCAACAGAATGCCAGCAACACCCATGGCATCCCATTTATCTTCATGGTATGCATGCCTCACACCTGAAGTTTCATGCACCAACCAGTCATTGTCCATGCTGGTGTGAATGACCAGAGACGTACCTCCCTGGACTACATGAAAGGAGACAAGAGGAGCTCTGACCATGTAGCTCAGGCTGGTATGACCTTGAGTAGCATCTTGCCCTCATCAAGAATGATGCTACAGTATAGACAAAGTGATCAGTTTCAACAATTGACTAAAGTATTGGTGTCAAACGGGATCCAGTGTCTGTCAGCCTGGGATGACATGCTTGACAAGCCACATTGCTTCACTAGGGACTGCTTGCACCCATCACCCTTAGGCTTTCGTATACTGTCCAAGGCTCTTGCCACCCCATAGTGCCTTTTTTAGGCAAGGCTCAAAGGACAAATCCACCTCCATAAACAACCCAAGGATAAAAAACTAAAGGTAATGCTACTCAATGCCAGAAGTCTAAACCTAAAGATGCACACTCGAGGCTCTCCTCAGTATGGAGAAAAATCGATGTCTGCAGTAACAGAAATCTGGTTGAAGGCTCCTGAGAGCACCCCAGCACTACCAGGTTATAACTCATACCATGCATTTTGGCCCCAAAACAAACTCGGACCGAAACACAAAAGGAGGGGGGTATCTATATTCAAAGATACCTAAACCTCCAGGTTAGTGGCACTGCACGAAGCATCGGAAACTATCCATGCGCAACTAAGTGGTCAAAACTGCCTTTCAGTTTGTAGCCCGCTACAGAACACCCTCCCTATTACAGGAACCCCACTTGGCATTCCTGAGAACACTGGAGAATATGAAGGTCTCTCCAAACACTGTTATTGGGAGACTTCAACTACCCAAACATTGACTGGTAAAACTTAAAGCCCAAACACCCTCGCCCAACAGTTCCTTGAATTTATAAACTCTAGTGCAATGGAACTTGTCACCACTCCCACAAGAGGTAACATATTGACCTGGTCATCACCAGCATGGGGACACTGTTCCACACCAGAGGTAAATCCCTCATTGGTAAGATCAGACCATAAACAAGTTTCCCTGGACATAAATATCCCATCCCCACCCCCAGCCAAGGAAATCACTAAAGAATTTCTCAAAAGCCAACTTTGCACTTCAAGACAGAGGTGGAATCCTACAAAGCCCCTGGGCCAGAGGATAATACAGCCTAATCTGCAGAATCCTTTACAAATACATTCTATGAGCACTTGCAGGAATGCATGGATTGTGCTATCCCAAATAAACCAAGACTCACTCCAAAAACAGGAGACTGGTCTAGTGGACCCCGGCCATAAATAAGCTAAACAGAAGGAAGCTACTAAATGACAAAGCAAAATCCCAAAACGGGAAGGAATCTCTGATCAGTATTAGCAAGAAACTTCGATCCCTCATAAAATCAAAGGGCAGTTGAAAGAAAATTGCCCTAGACAATAATGGCCTTCTTTAGTCATATCAGGAACATGGGTGGAAACTCCCAGATATGCTCCGAATTGTTGCATAACAGTACAAAATATACCGAACCTACAGACATAACCAACATCCTGGCAGACAGATTCAGCACAAACTTCTCCCCCCTTCCCCCCCAAAAGGAGCAAATGCCTATCCCAACTGAATGTAACCTCTGACATCAGATGCACAGGTGAAAGCTGCCCTCCAAAGCAAAAAACACAGCAGCTATGGGAACAGACAGTGTTCCAGGCTGCGTCTTATACAAGCTCCAAGACCTGAACCCTCACATTAACTCACTGTTCAAACTTACCCTTACTACAGTATATGTACCCAAAGAATGGCATACAGCTACAGTGGTCCCACTCCACAAAGGTGGTGCCACAATGGACCCTGGAAACTATTGCCCCATAAGCCTGGTCTGTAAAGCTATGGAGTGTATCATGGAACTCAAAGACATTGGGAGCCTCCAGACACTGGACCCTACCCAGTTCGGCTTTATGGACAGATCTTGCCTCAAAACCTAGTTGATTTCTTTGAAAGTTACCAAAGCCATAGATCAGGGCAAGGTAGTCCCACACAGCCTACCTGGACCTTGCAAAAGCTGTCAACACAATGCCCCACTCAGGCATCATAAATAAGTTTACCAGCTTAAATATCAACCCCTATATCACTAAATGGGTTGCAAACTGGCTCCGAGATAGAAACCACGTGGTCAGAATTGCAGGTGCCATGTCTGAATCCAAACCAGTTACAAGTGGCATCCCACAGGGCTCAGTTCTGGGACCACTCTTGTTCGTTGTATACTTCTGAGGTTCAGGCTAACATGGGGGGGAAGGATTATGGCTGACAAAGTTCACAGATGACTGCAAAACTGGGGGCCATAGAGTCTCCAGCTGACACAAGCATCTTTCAAAAGGGTCTGACGGATGCTTGGTGCCAGAGCCACAGCCTCAAGCTAAATGTTAAGTGCATAGTCATCCCTTTGGGAAAAACAAGGTGCCCCCGAATTACCACATAGGTGGTAATCCATTAAGTACAGAAGTAATTAAGAGATTTGGGGACCAACGTAGATAGTAATCTCCCCTTTGATAATCACATTGCCAAAGGAGTTAGAAAAGACCTTCTATATAGCCCACCTTATCACGAAAGGGTGCGCATCTAGAGAGGTCATTGTGCCCCTCTACTAGTCAATCAGGCCCATAATTGAATACAATACACCTTTTGGGATGTACCTTACCCGACACCTACAGCAACTGGAGAGACCCCCAAAAGTACCTCACCAAGAGGATCATGGGCTACAAACAGATGTCCTATGCAGCTCAACTAAAGAAACTCCAGCTCTACTCAGTTGCTTACCGCCTACTCAGAGGTGATCTATGCCTGACGTACAAAGCAATGTCAAACCCAGAATTAATGGACATGCTCCACCTCAAAAAATCCAAGTCCCTTAGAGCTACACACCAGGGACCTAAACCGCAGCTCAAAAATAAGACAGGCTGGAGGGACAGATTTCCCAGAGGCTCCCCTCACTCTGGAATAGAATCCCAATTCATGTTAGACATAGCCCCTCGCTGACCCTCTTCAAGCAAAATCTTGACACTTGGATCCCTTGCGATCCCTTCAGTGTCCCTGCTAGACAGAGGCACAGTAAACTAATCTTAAAAGGGTTGTGACCTACTTTAGAGCCACAGTAGGCTAATCTAATAGGGAGGCAGAAGCAAAATACACTCTGGCTAGGCCCTAGGGCTGATAGCCTAGTATCTACCTATGAACCTACATTCTTCAGTTCAGAGCCTTGAGCCATACAACAGTGGCTTCAGAGGATAGTGAGTGCAGATTTGAACCACTCTTCCACAAGGATGCACAAGAAACTGATGCAAGCCTCTTTACCCCACCCACTGCACAGGAAAAAGCCCATAAAATCTCAGATTTTCCCCACTGCACTACAAGTTGGCAGCCTTTACATAATGTGACTTGAGAAGGGCAACCATTCCTTCCCTTTGATTAACAGGGACTCATGGGTTGACTTCAAGCACAAGTGAGATCACTGCCAGGGCATAGACTTATACTGGACTTACTGCCATGTTGGCCATGAAATGAGAAACTGTTACATACATTGGTTATGTCAAACCTGTTCAGATTTACAAAAGATAAGAGATGCTTGAAAGAATGAGTGCAGTCAGTCAAGGGAGGAATCATGGAGGAGATATGCAACAATTTTGTCAGTGTGCTTTGGGGAAAATGACAGTAGTGTTCATCTTGGTAGCTAGGATTATCCGAAACATTACTTGTATGAGCCTCCTCCCCTTCCAAAAAGGGTTAAAAAAAATATATAGATGGTGACCAAACTGAACCACTTTGTGCTGTAAGCCACTAACAGTGGCACCTAGGTTATGATGAACATACCCACCTATCCAGATTCACTTTGTAGTTTAAGCAAATCAGTATAGGTTGGAGTCACAATAAAGACAGACGTTTTAGTTGGACTTCATATACTTCAGAAATAAGTGCAATGCAAAATCTGTTAGGTTTCAATTTTGAGTTTCTTAAAATGTCCATTTTTGGAAGTTTGTCCACCTGGCATTGTTATTCAGGATTTTGGACTTTGTCCAGATTTTCAGAGATAAGAGGTACAAGGTAAATGAAATTTGTCCTACATGCCATGTATTGCATTCTGAATGAATTTGTCTAGAACTTTCTGGAAGTAGAAAAGCATGATTAGTAAAAGCTGCCACATTTCAGGTTTGATACCAAACCAGTTCACTACTCCTGTAGCTACCTATGGGAAAGCTATATAGCCAGGCAATATTGTGAAGTCTGTGTACTTAATATCATACCACTCAAGTTTGAGGTTTTATCATTTTATTATGATCCATTTGTGTATCAAATACAGCAGTCAATACGTAGACTTTATTTGCTCACAAACAACATCTGTCACTTTTTTGAAGTCTGTTTTGGTATCTTCACCACATTTTTCAGCCATGAGGTCCAGCAGAATTCCACAAAGTATCTAGAGAAAGAGAAATTTTAGTCACGTCAGACAGAGCAAGAATACAAAATCTAGTTTAGCAAAAGAATGGAACAAATGTCAGTAGTGCACATGACAGTTGGTCCTAGACAAACTGGATATTTGATTTGTTGGGAGAGTGCATTGTAGTAGACCGCACTGATGGGTTTAAGGATTAGGGTAAAAAGCACTGAAGGTTCCTCACCAGCACAGGGTGTGATATCAGTGTTTCATGCTGTACCTCAAGATACCATGGAGCCCTCAGAATGTGCCATGTCACTATTGTAAATGGAGAGTCAGAAACTTGCTACCCTTAATGCAAACCTCATGATGTAGGCATGCTCTGCTACACTTGCACCTGAAACTATGGTCACAGTAGTAGACCTCATTGCTTAGATATAAAAGCTATTGTTTTGCTGCACCCCCCAACCTGGGCCAGCACAGCAAGTATGAGAAACCCTCATACAGCCATCAGCAGCTTTTATGCCCAAGTTTTGAGTAAATGAACACTCAGCTGTCTACCAGGGTAATGCACCAATCTCAGTGGACTTCTTGAAGGTACAGCCCCCAAGTGTAAAGCATTTAAGTGTTGTAATTAATTTTTTCCCTGCCCTTGTAAAATCTGAGGGCTAACCCAATTATCCCCAAGCATTTGCTTAAACTTATTCTAAAATTATAGTAAGAAGATAGCTCCAACTTGGGGTTTAGTTTTGGCTAAACTATGAAGGGACAAGATGGTTATGATTAGGTGTGATCCAAGAGCATGAAGATGTTGACGTACACCAGAAGAGTAATGACCATGTTGGTCATCTAGTCTAAAAACTGCCACAAGTATTTACTGGCCACCTTCAACAGCTTCTCACTACACCATAGTGAAATGTTAATATCCCTTTTGGCCCACAGCTAGATTGTTGTTTAGGGGTTTGCAACACTAGTTTATAATCCATGGCCTGGTGACCATACAGGAGAAATAAGACAGTAGGTGGACTGGACACCAAGTTGGACCTAGGTACAAGTACATGCATGTGCCTTCTGTGGATGGTTGGGCACAGGGGGCTGGCAACTCAACACCGTAAAACTCCACTGCCAATCATGAGCAGACAGGTGATCTTCTGTGGTGACCCCTAATTGGGAAAAGCCAAAGATCAGAGTATAGAACACCCTTATAGGTTTTTAGAGAAGCCATGTAGTGAACTTCAGTACTATTAAAGTTTAATTGTTGCATCAAAACTAATGCAAAGCAGGATGTTTTCTATGCCCTAGCAGCAGACTACAGTAGCTCTTCTAAAGGGCCCCAATCACTAGTGTTTATAAGGTATTGCTGCGTGACTATACATTAGCTTTGGACTGTGTGCACATACCAGTGTGATGCCCTAGATACTCCTCAGGAAAGGTGTAACCAAGCCTCCATCCACACACTGGGGCAGTCTGTTCAAGCCTACTCATTTTCAGACATTGTGGCCTTAATCTTGGTTACATACCAAACTCGCTCAAGCCTCTCACATACATCTTTGTCAGATACCACCCTCTCCAGCAAATATGGCCCTCAAGATAATGTAGATTGACTAGCCTGCCAATTACAGCATTTGCCATTATTACCCAACTTTGACACTACTGTGGGGCACATATCCAAGTGGATATACCTGTGTGTAATAAAGTACAAAACAATTACCAGCCAAAATATACGCCAGTAAAGCAAATACAAAGTGTCCATTTGCAAATACAGAAATGTGCATGCCACTAGCTTATCCAATCCCTTTTGGCCTACATGTGATTTCATTTTTTGCTGTTGTGGACTACATTTTGCAGCTTCTGCATTTTTTTTTTTTATTTTATTTCTTTCAGCATTATAAGACAGGTTAATTTCCTGAGACAGCTTGTGGTGCCTTTACTGCCACAAAGGTTTGATATGGCAAGTGGCTTTTTGGATGTCAAGATACCCAGGGTATTTTTCAGACTGCTAGTTATCCTATGAATTGCCAGCATTTTGGGGAGGGGACAGTTTTGAATGTTAGAGTTGTCACATACCAAACATCTATGGCCAAAAGGTGGCTTCAGGGACTGAGGCATTTTATTTGCTTGCAGAGTGGGTTTTCTGCCAACAGGAATATCCTAGTATTAGGCATTACAGCTATTTCAGTAAAGTTTAATAAGTTGCAACACAAGATGCAGAATCACCACCAACATGAGCACCTCTTTTCAGAAGATACCTGGGTTCATCAAGAGATACTAGCTTGTAAAATCCATTACTCTCAGCTGTTGACAGGTCTGAGTATCTGGGAGGGGCAGTTAACAAGAAAGTCTGTAGGAGGTAAACACTAGAATCAGATGGGTTGAACAATGCCAAAGATGAAATTTAGTGTACAAGACAGCAGGTATACAAGTAGTACTACTGTATGGTACAGAAACTTTGGCAGTAAAAGCAGATGAGTGGAGAACATGAACTGCCTCAGATGAGTGGTTGGATTTGCATCTGATGTCCCACACAGTGCATCCTAAAGTCAGGTATGCCAGGTAGGGGTAGCATAGCCTAGTGATTGGTCAGTGACCCCAATCCGATGCACAAAAAGTGTAAAGCAGAATCTGCTCCAGATACTAAACACCCCAGAAAAGGGTGGCATTCGATAATTGCCTATGTTTATCCCAGCAGAAATGCACGATTTAGTACCACTACTATCATTGTGGACCAATACTGAGATTTGAACACCAACCATCCACTAGCTGGTATTCATCTTTAGTGGCACATCTGATATGCAGTCTCATCTCACTTTACTACCCCTCCATTAGGGCACTTTACTTCAACCCCTCACAAAGAGGTCAGTTATCCTTACTTTATGTAGCAGGAGCTCAGGCAAGTGAGTCTGTTAGCTAGGCCTTATGAATGACTGCATCATGTGGAGGACACCTTAGCCTTCTGTACCAAGGAACAATCCTGCAAGTCAAGCACCCATGTTAACTGTCCTGCAACTGCACATACCATTCCTCTGTCCTACAGAAACAGAAGGTAGATTTATACTACTATTTGACTTAACTATCGCAGTCAAACAAGCAATACTGGCTTGGATTTCCATACTACGGATGAGTAGCCATGCACTCAATTAACCCTGAACCACTAATGGCAGCATACTCAATGGGAAACCCAGACTAAATCTTCTATATTACTAAATCTCACCCTACATCCTTTATTATCTTCCCTTAATGTATCAAACAATACTGCATACAAAAAAAAGTTATGTAATTGATGTTCTTATAATATCAGTCATAATTTCGATATTAACTTTGTATTAACTCTGTATGCCTTCTTGGAGCTAATCTCCCCGGGCCTCTACTGAAAATGGACATGTGTCCAGCTAGACTAGCCTGGTCAACAAGTGTAAAATAAATACATTTGATAGTCTTCATCAAGGGAGGAAGGTTTTGGTTTTATGGCCCTAACCAACTTCTCCTTTATTTTTAATTACCTAAAACCTTAGTACCATACCTATCTAAAGTTAAAGTAAAGTTCCAGAGGAAAGTTGGAAGAAACTCAATCTTAAAACTGGAAAATTGAGGAGCTGAAAGCAAACATGCTTGCAAAATATAAGGGTTCCCCTCCCAATAACTGAGCAGGCAGGAGGCAAGCTCAATACCCTTACCCTGCTTTAAAATTCTATAATCCCCATCCCCTCTATCAGAGGCTACAAAAAAACTTCATGTTCTGTATAACTTGGCACTCTAAACCCAAATAGAATCTGTGCCATTACACCATGCTACCACCTCAGCAGATACATTAGAGTAGTTGCTGGAATAGTTTGCCATCATGTACTAGGACTTCTTGAGTACCCATTAGAATAAGCCTGGGTGACAGTTTTCTACACTATGTAGGAAGTTCAATAATGGGGAACAGTCCCCCACAGCAGTGCTTTTTGTTTTGGCCTCATTAAAAGCCCTTAATTTCTTGTAGTGTTGCAGTTATTCTGCCAGGCAATTCATTAAGAGTACTACCCAAGGCTATGCAGACAAGTTACAACAGGATGAAATCATGGACAGTAAAATTAAGTTAGGCTGCTTCCTCAGTTTCCTACAGAAACAAACACTCATCTACACAAACATGATCAACTATAGTTGCTACATAACCAAACAACTTACTTCAAATTCCTTCACATCAACTTTTAGTTCCACAGCATGCTTCTTGCCTAAAGGCTCAATAATAGCTTTTAAAGCATCCATGTTGTCCACTTGCTGTACCATATCATTCAGTGCAGACAAAACTTTCTTGCCATGGGCCCGAACTTCTGATAGGCCTTCAAGTTTTGCAGCTGAGGCAGTTCCTGCAATGGACTGTAGTTCTTTGAAGTTTGTGAAGTAGCTCACAGTATGAGGGTGCTCTTTGAACATTCTAGAAGAAACAAACATTAAATATGGATGGATAAAAGTAACACTACATGGATGCAATTATAACACTTTCAATTAAAGCAACATCTACAGCAACAGGAGTCTGTGCTAATACTGGAGTATAGGGCAAAATCCTTGCCTATGCTCCAAACAAGTAAGCTTCCCTTAACAGTTCAAACATCGGAGGCACAGGAGTGTTGGAAGAGCATGCACTTTAGCACACAATAGTCTCAAGCAATGGCATTTACAAAGCATGGGCAGCAACTGATTAACCACAGAGGTAGGTATATGTGCCAGCATGCTCCACTGCATTAAGCCATAAAACACTCCTGTAAATAAGTTTTAAGAACAATATAGATAAACACTCAGAAGACAACCTAATGGTTATAGGAGCAAACTAAAGAGCAACTATGCAGTGTATTATTGCTAACCAGGAGTCCATAATCTAAGGAAAGAAAGTTCAGGGTAAATGGAATTATTAACCATCAACATTTTTGTGCTATCAAATAGAATCAATAGCACAAGACAGAATAATTTGTTAACATCTGGGGGGGGGGATTGAAAAGTGCATACACAGTCCCCAATTATGCCTCTTAACTGGGCTGCAAGATAAAGACAATGCTTAAATAACCTCCCCAGTTTTGTACCAGACCCCTATGCCTTTTAGTTTATCCTGCAGCCCAATTAGGCAAATGCTTAAACAATATCCCAGTTTTGGACCAGTCCCCTGTTTTTAGCTTTGCCTAAAATTCTAAAAATGTTGAGAGGTATGAATCAAAACATTTTTAAATACAAAGGTTAAACCTAAAAACTAAAGTACAGCTTCAAAAAAAAAAAAAAAAAAATACCTGCTCAACACAATTGCTCCATTGTCCTCAGCATTTACATAAAATTTCTCCCAAACATTCTTGGCCTTCTGAATATCATCAGCAGTCAAAGCCATTGTTATTCAGTTAAAGTAAAAACCAGAAACAAACTTCAAAGAAATCCTGATGAAACTATAAAGCTTACAGCTCATAGCTGGAGGTATTTATATAATTAGCCATAGTACTTCTCCAATGAGCTGTCAGAACCTGCAGAAATAGGTTATTGTTAGTCAGGCAAAGGAAAGTTTAACCCTTTCAGCACCACACACATTTGCTATACATATGGTCTATAGTACTACCTTCCCAGTCAGACTGCAGGCTGGATGGGAAAGGGATGGCTTAGATGGCATTTCAGCTCCCTGCTCTGGGGATGCAGATTGAAAGAGAACAATTATGTACAGTAAGTATGTTAAAGGGTAATATTAAGAACCAGTGATGAGACTTTTGGTGATTACAAAGAAGCTACTCCCTAATTTTGTAATAAGTATTGGGCAAAGACTGCAACTCTGAAAACCAGACATAATTTTCTGTTGTCTACAATTTCCATCAGATTTCAGAATAACAGTGCAGGCTACCTTCTACATATTGTACACCAGCAGTGCCTGAAACTTCAACCTTTCATGAAACCCAGATATATTTTCCCGAGGTGTCTTCATTCATAGAAACTCCTGGGGCTTTAAATAAGACTTCTGCAACATTTATAACAGCAATATCAGGGAAAGTGATATTTTCTCCTTTATTATTATTATTCGCAAAGGTAGGACTATAAGCATTTCTACTCATAGGTTCATAGGTTCATAGGTTCATACTAGGCTATCTGCCCGAGGGCATTTACAAGCCTAGCCCATAGTTTTGTGGCTTACGCCACCCCTTTAGTATGGGGAACTATACCCATTATTTTGCTGTGCCTCTGTTGAGCAGTGACACTGAGGTAATCCCTGGGGTATATCTGCGATCTCCCATCCATTGGTCAAGATTTCTCTTGAACAAGGCCAGCGAGGTGCTCTGCCTCACATATACCGGGATTTTATTCCACAGCATAGGGAGTCTTTGGGTGATGAATCTATCCCTCCAGCACGTCCTATTAATAGCCGTGTCGAGGTTTAAGTCTCCCGCCCTTGTGGCTCTGACGGATCTAGATTTTTTGAGGTGAAGCATATCCATCAAATCTGGGTTTGACATGGCCTTGTATGTTAGGCAAAGGTCACCTCTGAGCAAGCGGTGGCGACTGAATAGAGCTGGAGTTCTTTCAGTCGGGCAGCATAGGACAGATTTTTGAGACCCTTTATCCTTTTGGTGAGGAACGTTTGTGGCCTCTCCAGCTGCTGCAAGTGTCGGGTCAGATACATTCTGAATGGGGCATTGTACTCAATCATTGGTCTGATGAGTTATGAGTATAGGGAGACTATGACCTCCCTTGATCTAGATGAGAATCCCTTCATGATAAGGTGGGCAATGTAGAAGGTCTTCCTAACTACTTTAGCTACATGGGTGTCGAATGACAGACTACTATCAACCTGGGTTCCCAGGTCCCTGATAACTTCTTCTGTGCTCAGTGGATTGCCACCTATTTGGTAGCTAGGGGTAACCCTGTTTTTCCCGAAGGGTATGACTATGCATTTTTTGGCATTTAACTTTAGGCCATGGCTCTGGCACCAGTTATCTGTTTCTGTGAGACCCTTCTGAAGGATATCTGTGTCAGATGTGTTTTCTACTATGGCGCCCAGTTTGCAGTCATCTGCAAACTTTGTCAGCCATAACCCTCCTGTGTTTGCTTGTACTTGGAAAAGTAGATGCCAAACAAGAGTGGGCCCAGGACTGAGCCCTGTGGTACACCACTTGTGACAGGCTTTGAGTCTGACATGGCGCCAGCAACTCTGACCCTGTGGGTTCTGTCACTCAGCCAGTTTGCAACCCATCTTGTGATGTATGGGTTAACATTTAAGCTGATGAGTTTTTCAATGATACCCGAGTGGGGTATTGTATCAAGGCCTTCGCCAGATCGAGGTAGGCTGTATGGACTGCCTTTCCTCATCAATGGCTTTGGTGACTGTTTCAAAAAGTCAACCAAGTTTAGAAGGCATGATCTGCCTTTGACAAAGCCAAACTGGGATGGATCCAAAGTCTGCAAATTCCCTATGTCTTTAAGGCATGTTCTCATTTTGGGGTTTTTATGATCCCTTGATTGGGAAACAAGGTTCAAAAGGCCATGAGCTTGTTTTCTTTGGGAGAGAGTTCTACTAATGTTGCTGTGTTTAGAATCTCTCATTGAGGGCG